>NC_134271.1:624146-924146 GCF_031893055.1 Leptodactylus fuscus | reverse complement strand
ATCAAACGCCTTCTTAAAGTCCACGAAGCAGGCGAATATCTTGCCTCTTCTGGTGTTGTGGACGTGCGTCTTGATGAGGCTGTGCAGGGTGTAGATATGGTCTGTGGTGCGGTGGTTTGGCATGAACCCTGCTTGGCTCTTGCTGAGGACCCCGTGTTGTGTGAGGATTCTGTTATTGATGATGCTGTTGAACAGTTTCCCCAGCTATGTGCTGCTGACGCAGATCCCTCTGTAGTTGTTGGGGTCATATTGGTCCCCATTCTTGTAGATGGGGGTTATGAGCCCTTTGTTCCAGTCTTCGGGGAAGTGTCCAGCATTGAGCACGAGGGTGAATAGCTTTGCCAGTGCCGCGTGTATTGCTGGAGGGCTGTATTTGATCATCTCTGGTAGGATGCCGTCAGGGCCACTGGCCTTTTTGCCTTTCAGCAGGGCAATTCTTTCCTGTATATCTTTTATGGTGATTGGTGAGTCCAGAGGGTTCTGGAAGTCTTTGATGGCTTTCTCCATGTCCCTCAGTTTGGTGATTATCTGTTGCTGTTCTGGAGTTAGTTCTTCTTCTGGGATGTTTTTGTAGAGACCTCTGAAGTAGTTGAGCCAGATATTGCCATTTTGGATGTGGAGAGAGTTTTTCTTGGGCTTTGTGCCCATGTGGTGCCAGGTCTCCCAGAATGAGCTGTCCTGGAGGGAGTCCTCTAGTTGCTGTATTTTGTGGGAGAGGTATCTCTGTTTCTTCTCTCTGAGGGTGCCCTTGTATTGCTTGCATAGATTGCTGTAGGCTTCCCTCACCTCCTTGTTGTTGGGGTCCCTGTGTTTTTGGTTGGAGGCTGTTCTTAGGGTATGGCGTAGTGCTTTGCAGTCGCTGTCGAACCATTTGTGGGACTGTTTGTTGGTTTGTCTTATGGGTTTGGTTGGTTTCAGGCCTGCTAGTTCTGCTGTGGTCTGTAGGATGTACTTGAGATCCTTCACAGCTCTGGTGACTCCCTGTTGGTCTGGCTGATAGTTGTTTGTATGGAAGTTTGTGAGCAGTGTCTTGATTTCGGGTCGGTTGGTTGCGTTGCTATATTCTATGGCCTGGTGGTTGGCCCATGTGAAATGTCTTGGTAGGTTGTAGAGGCCGGACTGTTGGGGCTCATGTGCGGGTGTTTTGTTCCTGGTTCTCATGTATAGTAGGATCTGGTTGTGGTCTGATAGATGGGAGTCAGGTGCGATTGTGAAGTCTTCAATGTCTGACAGGTCTGCGTCTGTAATGGCATAGTCCACCACGCTGTTGCCCACTTGAGAGTTTAGTGTGAAGCGTCCTCTGGGATCGCCTGTGGTACGTCCGTTTATTATGTACAGTCCTAGGCTTCGGCACATGTTCAGCAGTTGTCTCCCACTCTTGTTGACAATTCTGTCTTGGCTGTTTCTTCTTGTCTGTGTGGGTTCTGGGTGGTGGATCTCACTACCGTGCGTATGTGGGTTGTCGTCAGGAGGCAGGTAGTCTAACTCTGTGCCTGTCCTTGCATTCAGGTCTCCGCATATTAGTACTCTGCCTTTGGGTTGGAAGTGGACGGCTTCCCTTTGTAGGACCTCGTAAATGTCGGGGTGGTGGTAGGGGGACCCTGGTGGGGGCATATATACTGCACAGAGATAGATGTCCTGCTGGCCGCTGAGGATGGAGCTGCTTATTTTTATCCATATGTGATTAGTTCCACGTTTGGTAGCTTTTACGTGTTCTTTGAGCTCCTCCTTGTACCATATTAGTATGCCTCCTGAGTGGCGGCCATGTTTGGTGGTCTTATTTTTCTGGGTGGGCACTGAGAATTCCTTGTAGCCCATGGGTGTTAGGGACTCGTCATCTGCCCGGGTCCATGTCTCTAGGAGGATTTGGATGTCTATGTTTTTTAGTCTGTCTATGAAGTCTGGATCTTTTGATTTAGATCCAAAGGCTGAGGCGTTCAGCCCTTGTATGTTCCAACTACTGATAGTTAGTGATTTCATCTTCAGTGTGTAAACCTTGTAATGAGCTGTCCTGCAGAGGACGGGCTGGGTTCTTGGTTGGTTGCAGTGTGGCCAGGTATTGGTTTATGTGCATTGCTGTTGTGGCCATTGTAGTGACCGCATGCTCTATTCTCTTTATTGTCTCTATGTTGGTGCTCTGGGTTGCTCTGGTTGGCTTTTTCTTGATAGGTGGCATCTTTGGGGGGTTCTGTCTTGGATATTGGCGGTTGTCGGGTATTATTTCCATGGTTCTTTGTCTTGTTTGGAGTCTAGGCCCGGGGGCTCTGTTGAGCACTAAGTCTTTGAATTCCTTCGCTAGGAGGCTGACGCCATGTTTATTGAGGTGTTTGTCATCATATAGGTGACGCTTATCTATGGAGGGGTGTTGTGCCAGGGTGATGCCTGATGTTTGTCTGATTCTGGTCGCCAGCTCTTTGTTGATCCCCATGATGGTAGCTTCAGAGATGTCTTCTGGTGGGAGCAGAGATGACAGGATGATACTACTGTCTGGGAACTGTTGCTTTGCTTTCTCTGCTAGTTGGACCAGTTGGCCCGCTGTCTGTTGGGGCTGGTCAGAGAGATCTTCTGTGCCTGTGTGTATGACAATGTGTTTCGGGGTAGTGAAGAAAGGCTTGCAAATGACGGTATTGGCTTTTTCAATGGTTGGGCTGTGGATTTTCTTGACTCTTTGCCGTGGGAAGAGCTTTCTTGTATTAATGTACTTGCCATTGGAGTCTATGATCAGGACTATATCTGGGTTTGAGGTTCTCGTTGTTTGGGTTCTCTCTGGCTCTATGTCTGGGGTGATGGGCAGTTCTGGACTTTCTTGTAATGTTTGAGGCATTTCTGGCTTATTGATACCTTGATCAGAGACTGTTGTGTTTTCCTCCCCCTCTTCCTTAGATCTTATCTCTTGTGCCTGTAGTTTCAGGCCTGATAACTCTTCCTTTAGATCTGTGATTTCCTGTAGGCACTGCGTCATTTTATCCCACAGCTTGACATTCTCTTGCTGGCAGGCTGCTATCTCTTTTCTCAGATTTGTGTTTTCCTGGATAAGTTTGTGGATGGCTTTTGTGTCGCCATTTGTGCTGGACAGTTCGTTGACATTACAGTTTCTGTTATAATTGTGTTTATAGATAGTAGAATCTCTCTCCAGCCAGGATACAATCTCTGTGAGGGACTCTACTGAGAGGTGTGAGGAGTCGGGGGAGGGCTTGCTGGCTTGTGTCTGTGTACTGGCAGTGTTGGGGGATGTCACGGGTAATTCACCTGAGTCAGTGGGTGATCCTGTGTCTGTGCCCCTTTTTAGTTGTGCCTGATTCTTGATCTCTGGGAATTTTTCTATATATTGGTGAAGCCTATCTTCTCTTCCTTGAATCATTAAAGTCCCATTATTAAAAATGGTTGTTGTGAGAATCACTTCGCCGGCCCCTTGTGGGTTTTTTATTCTGATTGTTATTTTGCCTGTATCCGCCTCTTCTGTTGTTGTACTCTTGTAGCAGTCACATATTGCATGCTGCCAGGCTCTTATATAATCGGTGTGCATAATGAGGTTAGTCATTCTTTGGTTTGATGTGTAGTCAGCAAACAGGGTCTCAGCATGGGCTTTGAGGAGATCTTTCTTTGCATTTTTCTTTTCATTGGCACTCATGTTATCAGGGTATGTAATCTGTAGAGTGGCCTGCCCCCCGCTGTGTACAGAGACAGTGCTCTTAGCATAACAGTCAATGTCCTCATTCTCTGTGGCCATTTTCACACCTTCTGGGATGCCTGACCCCCTGCTGTGCTGGGACCTTGTCCTAGGTTCTATGGAGCTCATACTAGGTTCATCTAAGAATTCCATATTATAATCTCCCAGGTTCCCAATATCTGAGGGTGTCCCCGATTTCCTTATTTCTGAGGGATAATCTACTTGCTTATGGGATTAGCCAAGTGATGGCCCTACCTTCCGTGATGTGGGATCCTGGGGTCAGATGTGATGTTCCTGTTGCATTCAGCCAGTCTGAGGTCTGTAGGAATCTTCTCTTGTATTTTAAAATCCTTTTTCTGTTCTTATTTCATTTTTCTCTTGGGATGTTTTTAGTCTCGCTTAGTTATGTCTTCCATGGAGCCGATATTTCCTGGTTTTCGTCTTGCAGGTAGCTCAATTACAAGGTTTTACTTTGATGAAAGTCAGCAGCTCATGGTGGGAGATGCTTACAGTTCAGTAACTGCATCTATCTATCTATCTATCTATCTATCTATCTATCTATCTCCTATCTATCTATCTATCTATCTATCTATCTATCTATCTCCTATCTATCTATCTATCTATCTATCTATCTATCTCCTATCTATCTATCTATCTATCTATCTATCTCCTATCTATCTATCTATCTATCTATCTATCTATCTATCTATCTATCTATCTCCTATCTATCTATCTATCTCCTATCTATCTATCTATCTATCTATCTATCTATCTCCTATCTATCTATCTATCTATCTATCTCCTATCTATCTATCTTCTATCTATCTATCTATCTCCTATCTATCTATCTATCTATCTATCTATCTATCTATCTATCTAATATCTATCTCATGCAGTTAACGGACAAAACAAAGTGCAGATAAGTTGTGCCGTGTTCACACCATAGTCATTCCACACGTGATATAAGTAATTGTGCCCAATATTAACGTCTTACACATGGGGGGCCAGGGTACCCACTTACATCCACATCCTCGGTGACCTCTGCCCCTCCGTCGGGCCTTACAAGAGTCTCTGCAAAAACCTGACATTGGAAAATAAAGCTGAGGCTGGAGGAAGAGCAGACATGGGGGTGGGGAAGTGTATGATGGGGGGAGGGTGTATGATGGAGATGGGGTATGATTGGGGAGAGTGTATGATTGGGGACTGACATATGCTGCACAATACACATCTGTAGGGGGGAACGGACATGAAAACCAAAATACACAGTACAAGGACCAGATCACACATTGTATATGGATGTCAGGACGCTGCGCTCACACAGGATTATCTAAGCACCCCCAGTCATATAATATAACATAACATACAGTATAACATATAACATACAGTATAACATATAACAACATAACATATAACATACAGTATAACATATAACAACATAACATACAGTATGACATATAACATACAGTATAACATATAACATACAGTATAACATACAGTACAACATATAACATACAGTATAACATATACCATAACATATAACATACAGTATAACATATAACAACATAACATACAGTATAACATATAACATACAGTATAACATATAACATACAGTATAACATATACCATAACATATAACATACAGTATAACATAACATATACATACAGTATAACATATAACAACATAACATAACATACAACATACAGTATAACATACAGTATAACATATAACATACAGTATAACATACAGTATAACATATAACATACAGTATAACATACAGTATAACACAGTATAACATATAACATAACATACAGTATAACATAACAAGATATAACATACAGTATAACATATAACATTACATATAACATACATTATAACATAACACATTATAACATATAACATACAGTATAACATATAACATACAGTATAACATATAACATATAACATACAGTATAACATATAACATACAGTATAACATACAGTATAACATATAACATACAGTATAACATACAGTATAACACAGTATAACATATAACATAACATACAGTATAACATAACAAGATATAACATACAGTATAACATATAACATTACATATAACATACATTATAACATAACACATTATAACATATAACATACAGTATAACACACAGTATAGTATATAACATACATTATAATATACAGTATAACATATAACTTAACATATAACATGCAGTATAACATAACATATCACATACAGTATAACATATAACATATATCACATAAAGTATAACATATAACATACATTATAACATACAACATACAGTATAACATACAGTACAACATATAACATACAACATACAGTATAACATAAGATAACATATAACATACAGTATAACACACAGTATAGTATATAACATACATTATAATATACAGTATAACATATAACTTAACATATAACATGCAGTATAACATAACATATCACATACAGTATAACATATAACATATATCACATAAAGTATAACATATAACATACATTATAACATACAACATACAGTATAACATACAGTACAACATATAACATACAACATACAGTATAACATAAGATAACATATAACATACAGTATAACATAACATACAGTATAGCATATAACATACATTATAACATATAACATACAGTATAACATATAGCATTACATATCACATACAGTATAACATATAACATACAGTATAACATATAACATAGTATACAGTATAACATAACATTCAGTATAACATACAGTATAACATATAACATAACATATAACATACAGTATAACATAACATATAACATACAGTACAACATATAACATAAAGTATAACATACAGTACAACATATAACATACAGTATAACATACAGTACAACATATAACAACATACAGTATAACATATCACATACAGTATAAAATAACATACAACATACAGAATTACATACAGTATAACATATAACATACAGTATAACATATAACATTACATATAACATACAGTATAACATATAACATACAACATACAGTATACAGTATAACATATAACATTCAGTATAACATATAGTACAACATATAACATACAGTATAACATAACATATAACATAACATATAACATACAGTACAACATATAACATACAGTATAACATAACATATAACATACAGTACAACATATAACATAACATATAACATACAGTATAACGTATAACATATCACATACAGTATAAAATAACATACAACATACAGAATTACATACAGTATAACATTACATATAACATACAGTATAACATATAACATACAGTATTACATACAGTATAACATATAACATACAGTATAACATATAACATTACATATAACATACAGTATAACATATAACATACAGTATGGACCCTTACATGGTGACCACTGACGGGGGCTCAGACTCTCCTTATGGGGCTATAGGGGGAGGGTCCTGAGTATGTTGCCCCCCTCCCCCTTCAGATGATATAGAGGGGACCTGAACCCGTGGACAGGAGGTGGAGGCTGCGTATACTTGACCTATTGGCCGCTGTTCTCACCTTGTCTCCTCTGCTCCACACCACAGAGGGCGCCGGATCTCCAGAGATGGGAACGTCAAGACGCAGCTTATTCCCGGCCACGACTATAATGGTGTCGGCGTTACCAGAGAGCGTGTCCAGCTTGATCTTCGGAGGTTCTGATGATGTGGAATAGTCCGTGTGAGGAGTATACAGATACATGCAGGTATATACAGGACTATACAGATGCATGCAGGTATATACAGGAGTATACAGATACATGCAGGTATATACAGGAGTATACAGATACATGCAGGTGTATACAGAAGTACACAGATGCATGCAGGTATTTACAGGAGTATACAGAAACATGCATGCAGGTATATACAGGAGTATACAGATACATGCAGGTATATACAGGAGTACACAGATACATGCAGGTATATACAGGAGTACACAGATACATGCAGGTATATACAGGAGTATACAGATACATGCAGGTATATACAGGAGTATACAGATACATGCAGGTATATACAGGAGTACACAGATACATGCAGGTATATACAGAAGTACACAGATGCATGCAGGTATATACAGGAGTATACAGATACATGCAGGTATATACAGGAGTATACAGATACATGCAGGTGTATACAGAAGTACACAGATGCATGCAGGTATTTACAGGAGTATACAGAAACATGCATGCAGGTATATACAGGAGTATACAGATACATGCAGGTATATACAGGAGTACACAGATACATGCAGGTATATACAGGAGTACACAGATACATGCAGGTATATACAGGAGTATACAGATACATGCAGGTATATACAGGAGTATACAGATACATGCAGGTATATACAGGAGTACACAGATACATGCAGGTATATACAGAAGTACACAGATGCATGCAGGTATTTACAGGAGTATACAGAAACATGCAGGTATATACAGGAGTATACAGATACATGCAGGTATATACAGGACTATACAGATACATGCAGGTATATACAGGAGTATACAGATACATGCAGGTATATACAGGAGTACACAGATACATGCAGGTATATACAGGAGTATACAGATACATGCAGGTATATACAGGAGTATACAGAAACATGCAGGTATATACAGGAGTACACAGATACATGCAGGTATATACAGGAGTATACAGAAACATGCAGGTATATACAGGAGTATACAGAAACATGCAGGTATATACAGGAGTATACAGATACATGCAGGTATATACAGGAGTATACAGATACATGCAGGTATATACAGGAGTACACAGATACATGCAGGTATATACAGGAGTACACAGATACATGCAGGTATATACAGGAGTATACAGATACATGCAGGTATATACAGGAGTATACAGATACATGCAGGTATATACAGGAGTACACAGATACATGCAGGTATATACAGGAGTATACAGATACATGCAGGTATATACAGGAGTATACAGATACATGCAGGTATATACAGGAGTATACAGATACATGCAGGTATATACAGGACTACACAGATACATGCAGGTATATACAGGAGTACACAGATGCATGCAGGTATATACAGGAGTATACAGATACATGCAGGTATATATAGGAGTACACAGATACATGCAGGTATATACAGGAGTATACAGATACATGCAGGTATATACAGGAGTATACAGATACATGCAGGTATATACAGGAGTATACAGATACATGCAGGTATATACAGGACTACACAGATACATGCAGGTATATACAGGAGTACACAGATGCATGCAGGTATTTACAGGAGTTCACAGATACATGCAGGTATATACAGGAGTATACAGATACATGCAGGTGTATACAGATACATGCAGGTATATACAGGAGTATACAGATACATGCAGGTGTATACAGATACATGCAGGTATATACAGGAGTATACAGATACATGCAGGTGTATACAGATACATGCAGGTATATACAGGAGTATACAGATACATGCAGGTGTATACAGATACATGCAGGTATATACAGGAGTATACAGATACAGTGTTGGCCAAAAGTCTTGTTCTCCCTGCATTATTATCATTAATTAATGATTACACAGCACAGACTCTTCTATAGTATATAAGTGACACAGGGTATATACAGTATAAGTATCGCCCCCTGCAGTCCTGTCAGATAATCCTCGCTGTCCCCCAGATAATGATTACACAGCACAGACTCTTCTATAGTATATAAGTGACACAGGGTATATACAGTATAAGTATCGCCCCCTGCAGTCCTGTCAGATAATCCTCGCTGTCCCCCAGATAATGATTACACAGCACAGACTCTTATATAGTATATAAGTGACACAGGGTATATACAGTATAAGTATCGCCCCCTGCAGTCCTGTCAGATAATCCTCGCTGTCCCCCAGATAATGATTACACAGCACAGACTCTTATATAGTATATAAGTGACAGGGTATATACAGTATAAGTATCGCTCCCTGCAGTCCTGTCAGATAATCTCCGGTGTCCCCCAGATAATGATTACACAGCACAAACTCTTATATAGTATATAAGTGACACAGGGTATATACAGTATAAGTATCGCCCCCTGCAGTCCTGTCAGATAATCCTCGGTGTCCCCACATAATGATTACACAGCACAGACTCTTATATAGTATATAAGTGACACAGGGTATATACAGTATAAGTATCGCCCCCTGCAGTCCTGTCAGATAATCCTCGCTGTCCCCCAGATAATGATTACACAGCACAGACTCTTATATAGTATATAAGTGACACAGGGTATATACAGTATAAGTATCGCCCCCTGCAGTCCTGTCAGATAATCCTCGCTGTCCCCCAGATAATGATTACACAGCACAGACTCTTCTATAGTATATAAGTGACACAGGGTATATACAGTATAAGTATCGCCCCCTGCAGTCCTGTCAGATAATCCTCGCTGTCCCCCAGATAATGATTACACAGCACAGACTCTTATATAGTATATAAGTGACACAGGGTATATACAGTATAAGTATCGCCCCCTGCAGTCCTGTCAGATAATCCTCGGTGTCCCCACATAATGATTACACAGCACAGACTCTTATATAGTATATAAGTGACACAGGGTATATACAGTATAAGTATCGCCCCCTGCAGTCCTGTCAGATAATCCTCGCTGTCCCCAGATAATGATTACAAGCACAAACTCTTTGGTAATAGCTTCAGTTATTTCGCTTGCAATGAAAAAACACAAAAGAGAATGAAAATAAAGTCACATCATTGATCATTTTACACAAAACTCCAGAACTGGTGCGGACAGAAGTATTGGCGCCCTCAGCCTAATACTTGGTAGCACAACCTTTAGACACAATAACTGCGCACAACCGCTTCCGCTAACCAGCAATGAGTTTCTTACAAGGCTCTGCTGGAATCTTAGACCCTTCTTCTTTGGCAAACTGCTCGCGGTCCCCCCTGAGATGTGAAGGGGGCCTTCTCCAAACTGCCACCAAGAGATCTCTCCTCCCCCTCCCCCACAGGTGTTCTATGGGATTCAGGGCTGGACTCATTGCTGCCACTTTACAAGTCTCCAGGGCTTTCTCTCACCACCATTGTCTAGTGCTGACCTGAAGTGTGTTTTGGGTCCTTGTCCTGCTGGAAGAGCCCTGACCTCTGAGGGGGGAGACCCGGCTTTCTCACACTGGGCCCTACATGATGCTGCACAATGTGTTGGTCATCTTCAGACTTCATAATGCCAAGCACACGGTCAAGCAGTCCAGTGCCAGAGGCAGCAAAGCAACCCCAAACCATCAGGGACCTCCGCCATGTCTGACTGTAGGGGGCGTCTTCTTCTCTTTTTCCCTGTAATCTCTATGTTGAGGCCTTTTCCTACTTTTGTCTCCTCTGACCAGAGAACATTCTTCCAGAACGGTTTTGGCTTTCTCAGGTAAGTTTTGGCAAACTCCAGCCTGGCTTCTGTCTGTGGGTAAGAAGTGGGGTCTTCCTGGGTCTCCTACCATACAGTCCCTTCTCATTCAGACGCTGACGCTGGATAGTACGGGGTGACACTGTTGTACCCTCGGACTGCAGGGCAGCTTGGACTTGTTTGGATGTTAGTCGCGGTTCTTTATCCGCCATCCGCACAATCTTGCGGTGAAATCTCTGGTCAATGTTTCTTTTGCGTCCACATCTAGGGAGGTTAGCCACAGGGCCATGGGCTTTACACTTCTTACTGACACTGCGCACGGTAGACACAGGAACATTCAGGGCTTTGGAGATGGACTTGTAGCCTTGAGATTGCTCAGGCTTCCTCACAATTTTGCTTCTCAAGTCCTCAGACAGTTCTTTGGTCTTCTTTCTTTTCTCCATGCTCAATGTGGTCACACAAGGACACAGGACAGAGGTGGAGTCAACTTTAATCCATTTCAACTGGCTGCAAGTGTGATTTAGTTATTGCCACCACCTGTTAGGTGCCTCAGGTAAGTAACAGGTGCTGTTAATTACACAAATTACAGAAGTATCACATGATTTCTCAAACAGTGCCAATACTTTTGTCCACCCCCTTTCTATGTTTGGTGTGGAATTATATCCAGTTTGGCTTTTTGACAATTCTTTTTGTGGTTTTCCATTGAAGACAAATTAAGTGAAGAAAATACCAAAGAATTTGTGATTGCAATCATTATCTGGAGGAACACGAGGATTATCTGACAGAATTGCAGGGGGGCCAATACTTTTGGCCAACACTGTATATTCAGGTATATATAGGAGTATACAGATACATGCAGGTATATACAGGAGTATACAGATATACAATACACATATATACAGGTAAAAGGCACTGACACCCCATAGAAATAGAGAGGCCCCAACAACTTCTCTGCTTTACAAATCAGAGGCTTTCTCTTGGATTTCTGATGCAGCAGAGCTGAGTTTGTCATATCACAACAGGCGCCCCCTGCAGGACCCCTCAGACATGACACACACAGGGGCCGCCATGCTGGTCAATGATGAGGACATGAGCCGGACACACAAGGTACAGACAAATAACTTACCTTGGCGGGGAACAAAGTCAATCTTCACCTCTGAGGAAAGACAAAGAAAGATCATTAGACGCCGGCAGAGAAGGTTCCAGACTAATCCCGCCATATCTGCGCTATTCAAGATTCATATCCTGAGCCCCAACTAGAATGGAACGTCTGTAGCACTGGACTCTTCACGTTGGCCCCTGAAAGTTCTGGGGCTGGGTGTGACGGCCTCTCCTGCTCCCCTCCAGTTACCCCCCTGCTCAGACTCAGGGGTATATTATGGCTGAGATACCTCTGGATGTCCCCCATTTATACCCCTAGATGGCAGAATCTCCCGCACCATATGGCGGCACACAGACTAAGGATACGGAGCCGCCAGGACTCGCACATTATATACGGTATATTTAAGATGGCGGCACACATTAGAGGTATCCTGCCGATGTGTATGGGGCCCCCTAACTCCCCCCCACAGGAAGACCCTTGTGAAGGATTTCTTCAGTCTTCTTGCCAGGTCTTGAGACTTCTTGGTCGCCCCGGAATAAATGATTTTTAAGAAATCTGATCGAATGCTGCACTCTAGTTCTCACAAATCTCCTCAATTTGTAGTCCCTGTTACCCCTTCCCTGTTATCCCCTGTGTTACCCCCACATTACCCCGTTACCCCTTCCCTGTTATCCCCATATTACCCTGTTTACCTCCTGTGTTACTCCCCCATTACCCCATTACCCCTCCTCTGTTACCCCCACATTACCGTGTTACCCCCACATTACCTCCTGTGTTACCCCACATTACCCCGTGTTATCCCTCTCCTGTTACCCCCACATTACCGTGTTACCCCCCATTACCCCCTGTGTTGCCCGCCATTACCCCCTCTGTTACCCCACATTACCCCTCCCCTGTTACCCTGTGTTACCCCCACATTACCGTGTTACCCCCACATTACCTCCTGTGTTACCCCACATTACCCCTCCCCTGTTACCCCCTGTGTTACCCCCACATTACCGTGTTACCCCCCATTACCCCCTGTGTTGCCCGCATTACCCCCTCTGTTACCCCACATTACCCCTCCCATTACCCTGTGTTACCCCCATATTACCGTGTTACCCCCACATTACCTCCTGTGTTACCCCACATTACCCCTCCCCTGTTACCCCCTGTGTTACCCCCACATTACCGTGTTACCCCCCATTACCCCGTGTTACCCCACATTCTTCCCTGTTACCCCCCATTACCCCCTGTGTTATCCCTCTCCTGTTACCCCCACATTACCGTGTTACCCCCATTACCCCCTGTGTTACCCCACATTCCCCCCTGTTACCCCCTGGGTTATCCCTCTCCTGTTAGCCCCTCCCATTGTTACTTTTTAGCTGCTTTCTCCATGTCTTGGTCCTCGGACTCACCCATGAAGTGTAGTTTTGCAGAGAGGTTGAAGGCGAATCCGTTGGGGATGAAGGAGTAGTCGCCCTCGTCGGTCGGTTTGACGTCATCAATGGTCAGCTCGTGAACTCTGCAGAAAGAAAAGCCTATGAAATCTCAGGTCGTATCAGTGGTCAGGGCTGCAGTTTGTCCTCCAGAGCTGCAGGTAATAGCATAGACTGTAGGTTTTAGCCCACGTGCACTTCTGTGGTCCCACATGTGGCCTGGGCGGGGGCCACGACACTGGCCATGTTCTACTACGATTGGCTGTTCTTTTTTTACAGCTCTGTACACACACGTGGCCATTGCAGGGGCATCTTAGAGGGGTTTCCATCTGATCTTCTATCCTGAGTGCTGAGGGCCCCCAGTGCTCCTGAGGGCCCCAGAGGCCTCTATGTGGATGGGACGGTCACCAGCACAAATGGCCTCTCATTGTCCCATTGCGGGGATCTGCAGTCTTAATGGCCCCCCATTGCACATGAGTTTTATGGGTGACACCGACCTTCCAATGTGGGTGATCTTGATCCTGTCGTTGGGGACAACCTCTTTTCCGTTCTTCACCCATATTCCGGTGACGGTCTCATCCGACACTTCGCACTTGAAGACCGCCTGCTCCTTGGCCTTCACAGTCAGATCAGCGACGCCCTGAAGAACTTCCAACTTCTTTTCTGGAGAGACAAAGTCACAGGTTGTGAAAGTAATGGAGAAGGGGTTAGAGGGTGCCCCACAAATATCCGTATGGCCTCAGCTGTGCCCTCTAGTGGTGGGGTGTGATGGTGGGTGTCTGAATGGTGGGAGTCTGATGGGAGGGGGTCTGGTCCGATGGTGGAGGTCTGATGGGGGGGGGGGGATCTGATCGGTTGTGGTCTGATTGGTGGGGGTCGGATCGGTTGGGGTCTGATTGGTGGGGGGTCTGATGGGGGTTCTGATCAGTGGAGTCTTCCCGCTACCACCTGCACTGATCACAGTAATGGGTTCCCCCTCCCCAGGACAGGTCAGTCTTATGATGTGACTTGCATTCTATTCGTGGACGCCCTCGCTAGGTCTCCCTACAGAGGTGGCCTCACCTTGCACCATGAGCTCAGCCACGGACTCCCCCCCATTGGTCTTCACAGTGTAATGGCCACTGTCTTCCAGGGTCGTCTCATTGATAATAAGGAAATGCTTCTTCCCATCTTTCTTGAAGCGATACTTAAAGGTTTCCTCTCGGGTCAGTTCTGCTCCATCCTTCTCCCTGGAGGAAATACGAGGCCGCCATAAAACACGAAGAACAAGAGACGCAAAACATGAAGCTGCGGGGCCCTAAAGAAAAGCCTGTGCCGGGGCCCCCCTATATATAGTATGTGGCGGGGGGCCTGCAGGACCTCATTGGACACATTGTCCTGGGTGTAACCTCTGACCCTGCACCCCATAGCTATAGAAGCGCAGAAATGTAGGGAAAGACATATAGAGATAGAGAAGGACATATAGAGAAGGACCTATAGAGATAGAGAAGGACATACAGGGATATATTAGGATATATAGAGATAGAGAAGGACATATAGAGATAGAGAAGGACATATAGAGATAGAGAAGGACATATAGAGATAGAGAAGGACATATAGAGATAGAGAAGGACATATAGAGATAGAGAAGGACATATAGAGATAGAGGACATATAGAGATAGAGAAGGACATATAGAGATAGAGGACATATAGAGATAGAGAAGGACATATAGAGATAGAGAAGGACATATAGAGATATAGAAGGACATATAGAGATATAAAAGGACATATAGAGAAGGACCTATAGAGATAGAGAAGGACCTATAGAGATAGAGGACATATAGAGATAGAGAAGGACATACAGGGATATATTAGGATATATAGAGATAGAGAAGGACATATAGAGATAGAGAAGGACATATAGAGATAGAGAAGGACATATAGGGATATATTAGGACATATAGAGATAGAGAAGGACCTATAGAGATAGAGGACATATAGAGATAGAGAAGGACATACAGGGATATATTAGGATATATAGAGATAGAGAAGGACATATAGAGATATGGAAGGACATAAAGAGATATAGAAGGACATAAAGAGATAGAGAAGGATATATAGAGATAGAGAAGGACATATAGAGATAGAGAAGGACATATAGAGATAGAGAAGGACATATAGAGATAGAGAAGGACATATAGAGATAGAGAAGGACATATAGAGAAGGACCTATAGAGATAGAGAAGGATCTATAGAGATAGAGGACATATAGAGATAGAGAAGGACATACAGGGATATATTAGGATATATAGAGATAGAGAAGGACATATAGAGATAGAGAAGGACATATAGAGATAGAGAAGGACATATAGAGATAGAGAAGGACATATAGGGATATATTAGGACATATAGAGATAGAGAAGGACATATAGAGATAGAGAAGGACCTATAGAGATAGAGGACATATAGAGATAGAGAAGGACATATAGAGATAGAGAAGGACATACAGGGATATATTAGGATATATAGAGATAGAGAAGGACATATAGAGATAGAGAAGGACATATAGAGATAGAGAAGGACATATAAAGATAGAGAAGGACATACAGGGATATATTAGGATAGAGATAGAGAAGGACATATAGAGATAGAGAAGGACATATAAAGATAGAGAAGGACATACAGGGATATATTAGGATAGAGATAGAGAAGGACATATAGAGATAGAGAAGGACATATAGGGATAGGGAAGGACATATAGAGATAGAGAAGGACATATAGAGATAGAGAAGGACATATAGGGATAGAGAAGGACATATAGAGATATAGAAGGACATATAGAGATAGAGAAGGACATATAGGGATATATTAGGATATATAGAGATAGAGAAGGACATATAGAGATAGAGAAGGACATATAGAGATAGAGAAGGACATATAGAGATAGAGAAGGACATATAGGGATAGAGAAGGACATATAGAGATATAGAAGGACATATAGAGATAGAGAAGGACATATAGGGATAGGGAAGGACATATAGAGATAGAGAAGGACATATAGAGATAGAGAAGGACATATAGGGATATATTAGGATATATAGAGATAGAGAAGGACATATAGAGATAGAGAAGGACATATAGAGATAGAGAAGGACATATAGAGATAGAGAAGGACATATAGAGATAGAGAAGGACATATAGAGATAGAGAAGGACATATAGAGATAGAGAAGGACATATAGAGATAGAGAAGGACATATAGAGATAGAGAAGGACATATAGAGATAGGAAATATATAAATATTCCTAAAAAGTCTAAAGACATGAAAAAAATCTAAAAATCTAGATAGATATAGATCTGTGCATTACATTGATATTAATGGGCACCATGTAATACCTTGGTTCCCCTGCGGAGGCGCCTTATAACTAAAAGTGATTTTTCCAAGCAGAAGACCCCCTTAAAGGCATCACTTTGTCACTTTAAGGGTGCATTCACACTGAGTAAACGCTAGCTTATTTTGTAAAGTAAAATTACACTTGTAAATTTTGCTATCCCATTGACTTCAATGACATTTTACAGGCGTATTTTTACAGGCGTATTTTTACAGGCGTATTTTTACACTTGTAAA
This sequence comes from Leptodactylus fuscus, assembly GCF_031893055.1. Classification (NCBI taxonomy): domain Eukaryota; kingdom Metazoa; phylum Chordata; class Amphibia; order Anura; family Leptodactylidae; genus Leptodactylus; species Leptodactylus fuscus. The sequence continues at coordinate 906,912 of NC_134271.1, read as the reverse complement.
AAAATATCATTGAAGTCAATGGGATAGCAAAATTTACAAGTGTAATTTTACTCTACAAAATAAGCTAGCGTTTACTCAGTGTGAATGCACCCTAAATGTAGAATTCACTTCCCCTATTGTGCGAGTTTTATTATTTTGGATCGCTGACACAGAAAAGGTCCTGAGCTAGTTGTCTGGGGAGGTGGATGCGACGTCGTGGTCAGTGACAGTGACCAGCGGCAGCTGCAGCTCACACAGGGCTCACAAGGTGCCTTTCACATGTCCTGCTCCATGTTGGCAGCTGTGAGTAGATGTAGCAGAGCTGACCTAGAAGAGCTGACCTAGCAGGACTGGCCTGACATAGCAGAGCTCACATAGCAGGACTGGGCTCACATAGCAGGGCTCACATAGCAGGACTGGGCTCACATAGCAGGGCTCACATAGCAGGGCTGACATAGCAGAGCTGTATGTGTCCCCTGCATTAGCGGCCAGATGCTATTTCACAGGCTGTTATAATTATAAGGCTGCAAGAAGGTTTGTTAAAGTGCCAACACTTGCTGAGAGACTCAGTCCTGGAACGTGAGTAAAAGCCAACAAGCCAAGTCCTCCGAGCTCATAAATAAAAGACAGCGTGTAAACACGTACCAAGGCCAGGCTCCGATTGCAAAGTGGCAGCGGCTCAAGGGGATTGGATTAAAGGGAGTCACATAGGTCCTAAAATACAGAAGCCATACTACACCAGTATATACGGCCATTCAGTGCTGAGAGGTCATAGATAGGGGTCAGAAGAGGTCTCCTTAGGGACAACCTTACAGGCCCTACGCACTCAACGATGGAAACTATACAAATAAGTTCTCCCTGATGGAAAATGGAAAACTTGCTCTAGCGCCCCCTGCCTACAGGAGAAGGAATAACTGCTGAAAGCTGCTCGTTCCTAGTCATGTCAATGGAGCTGCAATACCAGGCACCGCCACTATGAGAGGAGGGAGCAGCGCATGGGAGACTAGAAAGAATCATCTGACTGGTGGAGGTGGCAATGTAGGACGTCAGCCTTGTGATAATGGGGCTGGAGCTAGGAATGGGGGATGGACTTTATAGGACCGGAGTAACCCTGTAACAATGACTTTCTGCTGCAGGATCAGCGCACTCCTCGGCGGCTGTGGCCATTATCTCAGCTCTGGCTCCTCTTTTGATGGAGACGTAATTACTCAGTTCTATTTCCCTTTTTACAGATATAACCTTCAGGGGCCTGGGAAAGCTGAGTGACCGTCCCCTTCAGAATACGTGAGCTAATATATCCGGTGTACTCGGTGGTCTCTTACCATTTCACCTGCGCACCTTCCTCTGACACTTCACACTCAAACTCCACCCGTTCTCCCACCATCACCATTTGGTCTTCCAGGGCTCGGAGAATCTGCACCGGGGGCTCTGTAAGAGAAATCCATGGAGGTGAGTAGTGGGCCGAGTGTGTGGGGGGCGCTGACCTGTGCACTCATGTCATGACCCTACAGATTGCACCACTGAGGATAGTGCGAAGGGGCGAGAACCTGAAGGGGAAAAGGATGTGCGAACCGAAACATGATGAAGAATCTGTGTCAGTGGCTCCGGCCATACATGAGGCGCCAATGTCATGGAGGTCCTGCGGGTCTAATCCTGGACTTACATGTGGAAAATATAATACTAAAGGGGAGGGGATGCAAGTACCCCGGGCAGTCACATGACAAGCAGGGAACCCAAAAATAAATGAACAACCTCCCCTTAAATATAACCGGACAATTTGTGGGGTAAATCTATGTGATATAAGGGATCTGGGGGCACGTTATAGGTTAATACCAAAAACTAATAAGTGGCAATATGAGAAGTCACCAACAGGATTGGGAGACGTCTGACAAATGGGGGGAATATTAACCTATAGCCAAGAAGATGTATTTCCAGCTCACCCTTACATCCATAGAGATAGAGAAGGACATATAGAGATATAGAAGGACATATAGAGATAGAGAAGGACATATAGAGATAGAGAAGGACATATAGAGAAGATCTGGGGGCACTTTATAGGTTAATAAATACCAAAAACTAATAAGTGGCAATATGAGAAGTCACCAACAAGATTGGGAGACGTCTGACAAATGGGGGGAATATTAACCTATAGCCAAGAAGATGTATTTCCAGCTCACCCTTACATCCAGCCACATGCACGGAAACGCAGGGGGACTTCGACCAGTAGAAACACAATGTTCCAAGGAGATGAATCAGCATCAAATAGGTTGGATGGATACAATGTAACTTCTATTTAGTCTTCATAAGAAACAGCAATAAGCTTTCCAAGAGATCTAGATTGCATGGCTACGCGTTTCCGAGCTCCATTTTTTGCTTCTTCTTCAAGGCCAACACTTTGCACATCACTTTTAACCCCTGATTAATTACTTCATCCATAAGATTAATGAACACAAATCACTTGGTTAAAAACAAAACACGCTGCTCCAAATCTGACCAAATGCAAACCATCTACAATACAGATCACATGATCACAAGGAACTACACGTAAGATTCGCAACCCTATACATCTGATATATTACATAACGAAAATATAAATACAAACTATAAACTACTAACACCACAACAATTCCGTACTGACGGCGCCGCCTTATCTTTATCTAAACGAGTGCGTCCGTATTCACAGAAAATAATTGACTCCTATAACTAAGAGGGGGCTCTAGCTGATTATAGATGTTATAGGAGGATTATATAAGACTCACCTTGTGTGACCTCAGTAGAACGCTATAACCGTCCAGTCATTCAATCGAAATACTCGTGAGGAATACATCCGGAATATCACGTGACAGTCACGTGACCAATCCCGCTATCACGTGATCATGTGATCTGTATTGTAGATGGTTTGCATTTGGTCAGATTTGGAGCAGCGTGTTTTGTTTTTAACCAAGTGATTTGTGTTCATTAATCTTATGGGTGGAGTAATTAATCAGGGGTTAAAAGTGATGTGCAAAGTGTTGGCCTTGAAGAAGAAGCAAAAAATGGAGCTCGGAAACGCGTAGCCATGCAATCTAGATCTCTTGGAAAGCTTATTGCTGTTTCTTATGAAGACTAAATAAAAGTTACATTGTATCCATCCAACCTATTTTGATGCTGCTACATCGCCTCTCGTGACACCTCAGTGCTGGAAAAAGGCCACAACCAGTAATATCGTGCCGCAATAACATGTCCGAATAGTAATAGCCCCAATAACATGTCACAGTGCAAAAGTACTGGAACTGCTGACTGGGAAAAAGCAGATATCAATAGACCCCCATTTGTCTTATACTCCCCTCTGTATACTCCTCTCTATATACTCCCCTCTGTATACTCCTCTCTATATACTCCCCTCTATATACTCCCCTCTGTATACTCCTCTCTATATACTCCCCTCTATATACTCCTCTCTATATACTCCCCTCTGTATACTCCTCTCTATATACTCCCCTCTGTATACTCCTCTCTATATACTCCCCTCTATATACTCCCCTCTATATACTCCCCTCTATATACTCCCCTCTATATACTCCCCTCTATATACTCCCCTCTATATACTCCCCTCTTATACTCCCCTCTATACACTCCTCTCTTATACTCCCCTCTGTATACTCCTCTCTATATACTCCTCTCTATATACTCCCCTCTGTATACTCCCCTCTGTATACTCCTCTCTATATACTCCCCTCTATATACTCCCCTCTGTATACTCCTCTCTATATACTCCCCTCTATATACTCCTCTCTATATACTCCCCTCTGTATACTCCTCTCTATATACTCCCCTCTGTATACTCCTCTCTATATACTCCCCTCTATATACTCCTCTCTATATACTCCCCTCTATATACTCCCCTCTATATACTCCCCTCTATATACTCCCCTCTATATACTCCCCTCTATATACTCCCCTCTTATACTCCCCTCTATACACTCACCTCTATATACTCCTCTCTTATACTCCCCTCTGTATACTCCTCTCTATATACTCCCCTCTATATACTCCTCTCTATATACTCCCCTCTGTATACTCCTCTCTATATACTCCCCTCTATATACTCACCTCTATATACTCACCTCTATATACTCCTCTCTATATACTCCCCTCTATATACTCCCCTCTTATACTCCCCTCTATACACTCACCTCTATATACTCCTCTCTTATACTCCCCTCTATATACTCCCCTCTATATACTCCCCTCTGTATACTCCTCTCTATATACTCCCCTCTATATACTCCCCTCTATATACTCCCCTCTATATACTCCTCTCTATATACTCCCCTCTGTATACTCCTCTCTGTATACTCCCCTCTATATACTCACCTCTATATACTCCCCTCTATATACTCCCCTCTGTATACTCCTCTCTGTATACTCCCCTCTATAAACTCCCCTCTATATACTCCCCTCTATATACTCCTCTCTATATACTCCCCTCTATATACTCCCCTCTATATACTCCCCTCTGTATACTCCCCTCTGTATACTCCTCTCTATATACTCCCCTCTATATACTCCCCTCTATACACTCCCCTCTATATACTCACCTCTATATACTCCCCTCTATATACTCCCCTCTGTATACTCCTCTCTGTATACTCCCCTCTATAAACTCCCCTCTATATACTCCCCTCTATATACTCCTCTCTATATACTCCCCTCTATATACTCCCCTCTATATACTCCCCTCTGTATACTCCTCTCTGTATACTCCCCTCTATATACTCCCCTCTATATACTCCCCTCTTATACTCCCCTCTATACACTCCCCTCTATATACTCACCTCTATATACTCCTCTCTTATACTCCCCTCTATATACTCCCCTCTATATACTCCCCTCTATATACTCCCCTCTATATACTCCCCTCTATATACTCCCCTCTATATACTCCCCTCTATAAACTCCCCTCTATATACTCCCCTCTTATACTCCCCTCTATACACTCCCCTCTATATACTCACCTCTATATACTCCTCTCTTATACTCCCCTCTATATACTCCCCTCTATATACTCCCCTCTATATACTCCCCTCTATACACTCCCCTCTATATACTCCCCTCTATATACTCCCCTCTATATACTCCCCTCTATATACTCCTCTCTTATACTCCCCTCTATATACTCCCCTCTATATACTCCCCTCTATATACTCCCCTCTATACACTCCCCTCTATACACTCCCCTCTATATACTCCCCTCTATATACTCCTCTCTTATACTCCCCTCTATATACTCCCCTCTATATACTCCCCTCTATACACTCCCCTCTATATACTCCCCCTTATATACTCCCCTCTATATACTCCCCTCTATATACTCCTCTCTTATACTCCCCTCTATATACTCCCCTCTATATACTCCTCTCTATATACTCCTCTCTATATACTCCCCTCTATATACTCCTCTCTTATACTCCTCTCTATATACTCCTCTCTTATACTCCCCTCTATATACTCCCCTCTATACACTCCCCTCTATACACTCCCCTCTATATACTCCCCTCTATATACTCCCTTCTATACACTCCCCTCTATATACTCCCTTCTATATACTCCCCTCTATATACTCCTCTCTTATACTCCCCTCTATATACTCCCCTCTGTATACTCCTCTCTATATACTCCCCTCTATATACTCCCCTCTTATACTCCCCTCTATACACTCCCCTCTATACACTCCCCTCTATACACTCACCTCTTATACTCCCCTCTATATACTCCCCTCTATATACTCCCCTCTGTATACTCCTCTCTATATACTCCCCTCTGTATACTCCTCTCTATATACTCCCCTCTATATACTCCCCTCTATATACTCCCCTCTATATACTCCCCTCTATATACTCACCTCTATATACTCCCCTCTATATACTCCCCTCTGTATACTCCTCTCTATATACTCCCCTCTTATACCCCCCCTTATACTCCCCTCTATATACTCCCCTCTATATACTCCCCTCTATATACTCCTCTCTATATACTCCTCTCTATATACTCCCCTCTGTATACTCCCCTCTGTATACTCCTCTCTTATACTCCCCTCTATATACTCCCCTCTGTATACTCCTCTCTATATACTCCTCTCTATATACTCCTCTCTATATACTCCTCTCTATATACTCCCCTCTGTATACTCCTCTCTATATACTCCCCTCTATATACTCCCCTCTGTATACTCCTCTCTATATACTCCCCTCTATATACTCCCCTCTATATACTCCCCTCTATATACTCCCCTCTTATACTCCCCTCTATACACTCCCCTCTATATACTCCTCTCTTATACTCCCCTCTGTATACTCCCCTCTATATACTCCCCTCTGTATACTCCCCTCTGTATACTCCTCTCTATATACTCCCCTCTATATACTCCCCTCTATATACTCCCCTCTATATACTCCTCTCTTATACTCCCCTCTATATACTCCCCTCTATATACTCCCCTCTATATACTCCCCTCTATATACTCCCCTCTATACACTCCCCTCTATATACTCCCTTCTATATACTCCCCTCTATATACTCCCTTCTATATACTCCCCTCTATATACTCCCCTCTATATACTCCCTTCTATATACTCCCCTCTATATACTCCCCTCTATATACTCCCCTCTATATACTCCCCTCTATATACTCCCCTCTATATACTCCCTTCTATATACTCCCCTCTATATACTCCCCTCTATATACTCCCTTCTATATACTCCCCTCTATATACTCCCCTCTATATACTCCTCTCTATATACTCCCCTCTATATACTCCCCTCTGTATACTCCCCTCTATATACTCCCCTCTATATACTCCCCTCTATATACTCCCCTCTATATACTCCCCTCTATATACTCCCCTCTATATACTCCTCTCTATATACTCCCCTCTGTATACTCCCCTCTGTATACTCCCCTCTATATACTCCCCTCTATATACTCCCCTCTATATACTCCCCTCTATAAACTCCCCTCTATATACTCCCCTCTTATACTCCCCTCTATACACTCCCCTCTATACACTCACCTCTATATACTCCTCTCTTATACTCCCCTCTATATACTCCCCTCTATATACTCCCCTCTATATACTCCCCTCTATACACTCCCCTCTATACACTCCCCTCTATATACTCCCCTCTATATACTCCTCTCTTATACTCCCCTCTATATACTCCCCTCTATATACTCCCCTCTATACACTCCCCTCTATATACTCCCCCTTATATACTCCCCTCTATATACTCCCCTCTATATACTCCTCTCTTATACTCCCCTCTATATACTCCCCTCTATATACTCCTCTCTATATACTCCTCTCTATATACTCCCCTCTATATACTCCTCTCTTATACTCCTCTCTATATACTCCTCTCTTATACTCCCCTCTATATACTCCCCTCTATATACTCCCCTCTATACACTCCCCTCTATACACTCCCCTCTATATACTCCCTTCTATACACTCCCCTCTATATACTCCCTTCTATATACTCCCCTCTATATACTCCTCTCTTATACTCCCCTCTATATACTCCCCTCTGTATACTCCTCTCTATATACTCCCCTCTATATACTCCCCTCTTATACTCCCCTCTATACACTCCCCTCTATACACTCACCTCTATATACTCCTCTCTTATACTCCCCTCTATATACTCCCCTCTGTATACTCCTCTCTATATACTCCCCTCTGTATACTCCTCTCTATATACTCCCCTCTATATACTCCCCTCTATATACTCCCCTCTATATACTCCCCTCTATATACTCCCCTCTATATACTCCTCTCTATATACTCCCCTCTTATACCCCCCCTTATACTCCCCTCTATATACTCCCCTCTATATACTCCTCTCTATATACTCCTCTCTATATACTCCCCTCTGTATACTCCCCTCTGTATACTCCTCTCTTATACTCCCCTCTATATATTCCCCTCTGTATACTCCTCTCTATATACTCCTCTCTATATACTCCTCTCTATATACTCCTCTCTATATACTCCCTTCTGTATACTCCTCTCTATATACTCCCCTCTATATACTCCCCTCTATATACTCCCCTCTATACACTCCCCTCTATATACTCCCCTCTATGCACTCCCCTCTATATACTCCCTTCTATACACTCCCCTCTATATACTCCCTTCTATACACTCCCCTCTATATACTCCCTTCTATATACTCCCCTCTATATACTCCCCTCTATATACTCCCCTCTATATACTCCCCTCTATATACTCCCCTCTGTGTGAGTAACAGCTGACTATATTGCATAGGATTAGATAGACTCGGCCGCTCTCTTACAATCACAGTGCCCCCCTTACCCTCAGGCTGTTCCTGGTATTGCGGCTCACCTTTATACTCTGTACAACCTATGGACGGATGTGATGATAATTTTGGGGTATTTTCTAATCCTTTCCTGATAACAGTTACATAGAAATATACGGGAGACGTTTCTGCAGATACAAACCTTTTACGAAGAGTTCTGTGAAGCTTTTCTCCTCGCCGATCAGGCAGGTGTAGGCGGCGTCATCTGCCAGCGAGCAGTTATTAATCGTCAGAATCCGCTTATTCCCAATACTCTCAAAGATGTACCTGAGAAGCGTCAGGCAGAAGGTCGTCAGAAGGTCGTCAGGAGGTCGTCAGGAGGTCGTCAGGAGGTCGTCAGAAGGTCGTCAGGAGGTTGTCAGAAGGTCGTCAGAAGGTCGTCAGGAGGTCGTCAGAAGGTCGTCAGAAGGTCGTCAGGAGGTCGTCAGGAGGTCGTCAGGAGGTCGTCAGAAGGTCGTCAGGAGGTTGTCAGAAGGTCGTCAGAAGGTCGTCAGGAGGTCGTCAGAAGGTCGTCAGGAGGTCGTCAGCAGGTTGTCAGCCATTGTCCGCGCCCGGCCACCATTATGACCTCCTTGTGGGGAGGCCGAGCGCCATCCAGCAGACTCATTGTGTCCTGCATTACAGATACCGGGGGCCAATCTGATCTATACCAGGGCCCCCCCCCCACCTCCAGGTCTCTGGGGCTTCCTCAGGCTTCGGGGGAGGGGCATGGCCGCGGCTACACCCCCCAGGGCCTCTCCAGACCGCCAAGTCTGTCTCACTCATTATTATTATTATTTTATGATGTATTTTGTAACTCTAGTGAAAGGAAAGATGGAGGAGTTGCCAATAGCAACCAGTCAGCGGTTGGATGGCAGCCTGTGGTGGGCGGGGCCTTATAGAGGACGGCGAGTGCCCCCCTGTACCCCTTCATCTGGCGCATGTGATGGAACAGAACCCGGGGCAAAATCATCTATAGACATGCCCATAGCAACCAGCCACAGCCCATAGCAACCAGCCACAGCCCATAGCAACCAGCCACAGCCCATAGCAACCAGCCACAGCCCATAGCAACCAGCCACAGCCCATAGCAACCAGCCACAGCCCATAGCAACCAGCCACAGCCCATAGCAACCAGCCACAGCCCATAGCAACCAGCCACAGCCCATAGCAACCAGCCACAGCCCATAGCAACCAGCCACAGCCCATAGCAACCAGCCACAGCCCACAGCAACCAGCCACAGCCCATAGCAACCAGCCACAGTGCATAGCAACCAGCCACAGCCCATAGCAACCAGCCACAGCCCATAGCAACCAATCACAGTGCATAGCAACCAGCCACAGCCCATAGCAACCAGCCACAGCCCATAGCAACCAGCCACAGCCCATAGCAACCAGCCACAGCCCATAGCAACCAGCCACAGTGCATAGCAACCAGCCACAGCCCATAGCAACCAGCCACAGCCCATAGCAACCAATCACAGTGCATAGCAACCAGCCACAGCCCATAGCAACCAGCCACAGCCCATAGCAACCAATCACAGTGCATAGCAACCAGCCACAGCCCATAGCAACCAGCCACAGCCCATAGCAACCAATCACAGTGCATAGCAACCAGTCACAGCCCATAGCAACCAGCCACAGCCCATAGCAACCAGTCACAGTGCATAGCAACCAGCCACAGCCCATAGCAACCAGCCACAGTGCATAGCAACCAGCCACAGCCCATAGCAACCAGCCACAGCCCATAGCAACCAATCACAGTGCATAGCAACCAGTCACAGCCCATAGCAACCAGCCACAGCCCATAGCAACCAATCACAGTGCATAGCAACCAGCCACAGCCCATAGCAACCAGCCACAGCCCATAGCAACCAATCACAGTGCATAGCAACCAGCCACAGCCCATAGCAACCAGCCACAGCCCATAGCAACCAATCACAGTGCATAGCAACCAGCCACAGCCCATAGCAACCAGCCACAGCCCATAGCAACCAATCACAGTGCATAGCAACCAGTCACAGCCCATAGCAACCAGCCACAGCCCATAGCAACCAGTCACAGTGCATAGCAACCAGCCACAGCCCATAGCAACCAGCCACAGCCCATAGCAACCAGTCACAGCGCATAGCAACCAGCCACAGCCCATAGCAACCAGTCACACAGCATAGCAACCAGTCACAGCGCATAGCAACCAGCCACAGCCCATAGCAACCAATCACAGCCCATAGCAACCAGCCACTGCCCATAGCAACCAGTCACAGCCCATAGCAACCAGTCACAGCCCATAGCAACCAGTCACAGCCCATAGCAACCAGCCACTGCCCATAGCAACCAGTCACAGCCCATAGCAACCAGTCACAGCCCATAGCAACCAATCACAGCCCATAGCAACCAGCCACAGCGCATAGCAACCAGCCACAGCCCGTAGCAACCAGCCACAGCCCATAGCAACCAGTCACAGCCCATAGCAACCAGCCACAGCCCATAGCAACCAGTCACAGCGCATAGCAACCAGCCACAGCCCATAGCAACCAGTCACAGCCCATAGCAACCAGCCACAGTGCATAGCAACCAATCACAGTGCATAGCAACCAGTCACAGCCCATAGCAACCAGTCACAGCCCATAGCAACCAGTCACAGCCCATAGCAACCAATCACAGAGCATAGCAACCAATCACAGCCCATAGCAACCAGTCACAGCCCATAGCAACCAATCACAGCCCATAGCAACCAGCCACAGCGCATAGCAACCAGCCACAGTGCATAGCAACCAGTCACAGCCCATAGCAACCAGTCACAGCCCATAGCAACCAGTCACAGCCCATAGCAACCAGTCACAGCCCATGAGATAGCTTGTTTCATTTACAAAAGACCTCTGGAATATAAGCTGGAATCTGATTGGTTGCTATGCGCTGTTATTGGTTGCTATGCACTGTGATTGGTTGCTATGCGCTGCGATTGGTCGCTATGGGCTGTGATTTGTTGCTATGGGCTGTGACTGGTTGCTATGGGCTGTGATTAGTTGCTATGCGCTGTGATTGGTTGCTATGGGCTGTGATTGGTTGCTATGCGCTGCGATTGGTCGCTATGGGCTGTGGCTGGTTGCTATGCGCTGTGATTGGTTGCTATGGGCTGTGACTGGTTGCTATGGGCTGTGAGTGGTTGCTATGCGCTGTGATTGGTTGCTATGGGCTGTGACTGGTTGCTATGGGCTGTGACTGGTTGCTATGGGCTGTGATTGGTTGCTATGCTCTGTGATTGGTTGCTATGCGCTGTGATTGGTTGCTATGGGCTGTGATTGGTTGCTATGGGCTGTGATTGGTTGCTATGCTCTGTGACTGGTTGCTATGCTCTGTGACTGGTTGCTATGCTCTGTGATTGGTTGCTATGCTCTGTGACTGGTTGCTATGCTCTGTGATTGGTTGCTATGCTCTGTGATTGGTTGCTATGCTCTGTGACTGGTTGCTATGCTCTGTGATTGGTTGCTATGCTCTGTGATTGGTTGCTATGGGCTGTGATTGGTTGCTATGGGCTGTGATTGGTTGCTATGGGCTGTGACTGGTTGCTATGGGCTGTGACTGGTTGCTATGCTCTGTGATTGGTTGCTATGCTCTGTGACTGGTTGCTATGCTCTGTGACTGGTTGCTATGCTCTGTGATTGGTTGCTATGCTCTGTGATTGGTTGCTATGGGCTGTGATTGGTTGCTATGGGCTGTGATTGGTTGCTATGGGCTGTGATTGGTTGCTATGCTCTGTGACTGGTTGCTATGCTCTGTGATTGGTTGCTATGCTCTGTGACTGGTTGCTATGCTCTGTGACTGGTTGCTATGCTCTGTGATTGGTTGCTATGCACTGTGATTGGTTGCTATGCTCTGTGACTGGTTGCTATGCTCTGTGACTGGTTGCTATGCTCTGTGATTGGTTGCTATGCTCTGTGACTGGTTGCTATGCTCTGTGACTGGTTGCTATGCTCTGTGATTGGTTGCTATGCTCTGTGACTGGTTGCTATGCTCTGTGATTGGTTGCTATGGGCTGTGATTGGTTGCTATGGGTTACACGGTGATTTTGGTGGCGACTCCTGTTGTACAGTCACAGATCGCCCTCAGGTCGCCGCGGCCGCGCCTTCTAGTCATGGATACCCCGGACATTAGGGTGACGTTATATTACAGATGTGTGACACTGCCATGGCGGCCCCTCCTCCTCTAGTCGCTGACTGATCGCTGACTGATTCAGGACAAGGGGGTGACAGGTAGGGGGCGGATCCTCCAGACGCCGCCTCGGATCCCCAGAACATTCTATGAGGAAAAAAACTGGAAAAACGCTGCAGAAAAAACGCCCTGAACCCAAATGTTTTATTCCGCAGCAAATTCTCCGCTTTTTTCTTTTTCCTATTAAATCTATAAGAAAATCCTGCTGAGAACAAGACGTCTTGTGGAGGAGCCGAGTCTCTGATCATCGGGGTTATTCTTAAAAGCAAAACCTTCTAGAAGATATCGGAGAACTTACTTGCTGAAGGATCAGTCACCGGAAGACGCCAGCCCATAATAAGGGGAGAAGAAGAGAAAGAAACGTCATCTGATGCAAGAAACTCTGGAGAACGTATATAAGGATCTATCTATCTATCTATCTATCTATCTATCTATCTATCTATCTCCTATCTATCTATCTATCTATCTATCTATCTATCTATCTATCTATCTCCTATCTATCTATCTATCTATCTATCTATCTATCTATCTCCTATCTATCTATCTATCTATCTATCTATCTATCTCCTATCTATCTCCTATCTATCTATCTATCTATCTATCTATCTATCTATCTATCTCCTATCTATCTCCTATCTATCTATCTATCTATCTATCTCCTATCTATCTATCTATCTATCTATCTATCTATCTCCTATCTATCTATCTATCTATCTATCTCCTATCTATCTATCTATCTATCTATCTATCTATCTATCTATCTCCTATCTATCTCCTATCTATCTATCTATCTATCTATCTATCTATCTATCTATCTCCTATCTATCTCCTATCTATCTATCTATCTATCTATCTCCTATCTATCTATCTATCTATCTATCTATCTCCTATCTATCTATCTATCTATCTATCTATCTATCTATCTATCTATCTCCTATCTATCTATCTATCTATCTATCTCCTATCTATCTCCTATCTATCTATCTATCTATCTATCTATCTATCTATCTATCTCCTATCTATCTATCTATCTATCTATCTATCTCCTATCTATCTATCTATCTATCTATCTATCTATCTATCTATCTATCTATCTCCTATCTATCTATCTATCTATCTATCTCCTATCTATCTCCTATCTATCTATCTATCTATCTATCTATCTATCTATCTATCTCCTATCTATCTCCTATCTATCTATCTATCTATCTATCTATCTATCTATCTATCTCCTATCTATCTATCTATCTCCTATCTATCTATCTATCTATCTATCTATCTATCTATCTATCTATCTATCTATCTCCTATCTATCTATCTATCTATCTATCTCCTATCTATCTATCTATCTCCTATCTATCTATCTATCTATCTATCTATCTATCTCCTATCTATCTATCTATCTATCTATCTCCTATCTATCTATCTATCTCCTATCTATCTATCTATCTATCTATCTATCTATCTCCTATCTATCTATCTATCTCCTATCTATCTATCTATCTATCTATCTATCTATCTATCTATCTATCTCCTATCTATCTATCTATCTATCTCCTATCTATCTATCTATCTATCTATCTATCTCCTATCTATCTATCTATCTATCTATCTCCTATCTATCTATCTATCTATCTATCTATCTATCTATCTATCTATCTCCTATCTATCTATCTATCTATCTATCTATCTCCTATCTATCTATCTATCTATCTATCTATCTATCTATCTATCTATCTATCTATCTATCTCCTATCTATCTATCTATCTATCTATCTATCTATCTCCTATCTATCTATCTATCTATCTATCTATCTATCTATCTATCTCCTATCTATCTATCTATCTATCTATCTATCTATCTATCTATCTCCTATCTATCTATCTATCTATCTATCTATCTCCTATCTATCTATCTATCTATCTATCTCCTATCTATCTATCTCTTATCTATCTATCTATCTATCTCTTATCTATCTATCTATCTATCTCCTATCTATCTATCTATCTATCTATCTATCTATCTCCTATCTATCTATCTATCTATCTATCTATCTATCTATCTATCTCCTATCTATCTATCTATCTATCTATCTATCTATCTCCTATCTATCTATCTATCTATCTCCTATCTATCTATCTATCTATCTATCTATCTCCTATCTATCTATCTATCTATCTATCTATCTATCTATCTATCTATCTATCTCCTATCTATCTATCTATCTATCTCCTATCTATCTATCTATCTATCTCCTATCTATCTATCTATCTATCTATCTATCTATCTATCTATCTATCTCCTATCTATCTATCTATCTATCTATCTATCTATCTCCTATCTATCTATCTATCTATCTATCTATCTATCTATCTCCTATCTATCTATCTATCTATCTCCTATCTATCTATCTATCTATCTATCTATCTATCTATCTCCTATCTATCTATCTATCTATCTATCTATCTATCTATCTATCTCCTATCTATCTATCTATCTATCTCCTATCTATCTATCTATCTATCTCCTATCTATCTATCTATCTATCTATCTCCTATCTATCTATCTATCTATCTATCTATCTCCTATCTATCTATCTATCTATCTATCTATCTATCTATCTATCTCCTATCTATCTATCTATCTATCTATCTCCTATCTATCTATCTATCTATCTATCTATCTATCTCCTATCTATCTATCTATCTATCTATCTCCTATCTATCTATCTCTTATCTATCTATCTATCTATCTCTTATCTATCTATCTATCTATCTCCTATCTATCTATCTATCTATCTATCTATCTATCTATCTCCTATCTATCTATCTATCTATCTATCTATCTATCTATCTCCTATCTATCTATCTATCTATCTATCTATCTATCTCCTATCTATCTATCTATCTATCTATCTATCTATCTATCTCCTATCTATCTATCTATCTATCTATCTATCTATCTATCTATCTCCTATCTATCTATCTATCTATCTATCTATCTCCTATCTATCTATCTATCTATCTATCTCCTATCTATCTATCTCTTATCTATCTATCTATCTATCTATCTCTTATCTATCTATCTATCTATCTCCTATCTATCTATCTATCTATCTATCTATCTATCTATCTATCTCCTATCTATCTATCTATCTATCTATCTATCTATCTCCTATCTATCTATCTATCTATCTATCTATCTATCTATCTATCTCCTATCTATCTATCTATCTATCTCCTATCTATCTATCTATCTATCTATCTATCTATCTCCTATCTATCTATCTATCTATCTATCTATCTATCTATCTATCTCCTATCTATCTATCTATCTATCTATCTCCTATCTATCTATCTATCTATCTATCTATCTATCTCCTATCTATCTATCTATCTATCTATCTATCTATCTATCTCCTATCTATCTATCTATCTATCTATCTCCTATCTATCTATCTATCTATCTATCTATCTATCTATCTATCTATCTATCTATCTATCTCCTATCTATCTATCTATCTATCTCCTATCTATCTATCTCTTATCTATCTATCTATCTATCTCTTATCTATCTATCTATCTATCTCCTATCTATCTATCTATCTATCTATCTATCTATCTCCTATCTATCTATCTATCTATCTATCTATCTATCTCCTATCTATCTATCTATCTATCTATCTATCTATCTATCTATCTATCTCCTATCTATCTATCTATCTCCTATCTATCTATCTCCTATCTATCTATCTATCTATCTATCTATCTATCTATCTATCTATCTATCTATCTATCTCCTATCTATCTATCTATCTCCTATCTATCTATCTCCTATCTATCTATCTATCTATCTATCTATCTATCTATCTATCTAGGTGATTAGAGATGAGCGAATTTTTCAAATTTTCGGATACAATTTGATCGGAATGAATATGTGTAGTACTCTGTGCCTGGTAGTGCTGTATAATAATGTCCCACTAGAGGACGCTGTAACCGCACTGAGATACAAATGTCATTGATTCTATGGCACATTTTTCCTATTGCTCATGAATTGCTGTGCAGCCTCTCGGGGTGTGCTGTAGATGGTCCTGTGTGTCCCCTGTGTCCCGTGTCCCCCGTGTGTCCCCCGTGTGTCCTGGACTATTATCACTTCTCTTACCACCACTGTCTCCCCGCGCCGGTTTTTCGCCTCCTCTCACCTGCCGCTCACACGGAGCTCTTGGCCATTCTTCAGCCATTTCACCTCTGCATCCGGGTTTGCGACTTCCACAACCAGCTTCATCTTCTGACCCTTCTCCACCTGGTATGCAGGATCCAACTTCTTCAGGAAAGCTGAGTGACAACGTGTGATAGATAAAGAAATATATCAGGGGAGAGAATAAGAAAGTCACAACGTAATGAAGTAACTAAGCAACAGTGTAACGTAGTAACTAAGCAACATAGCAACGTAGTAACTAAGCAACATAGCAACGTAGTAACGTAGTAACTAAGCAACAGAGTAACATAGTAATGCAGTAACTAAGCAACAGAGTAACGTAGTAACTAAGCAACATAGCAACGTAGTAATGTAGTAACTAAGCAACAGAGTAACATAGTAATGTAGTAACTAAGCAACATAGTAACATAGTAATGTAGTAACTAAGCAACAGAGTAACATAGTAATGTAGAAACTAAGCAACATAGTAACATAGTAATGTAGTAACTAAGCAACATAGTAATGTAGTAATGTAGTAACTAAGCAACATAGTAATGTAGTAATGTAGTAACTAAGCAACAGAGTAACATAGTAATGTAGTAACTAAGCAACATAGCAACGTAGTAATGTAGTAACTAAGCAACATAGTAACATAGTAATGTAGTAACTAAGCAACATAGTAACATAGTAATGTAGTAACTAAGCAACATAGTAACATAGTAATGTAGTAACTAAGCAACATAGTAACGTAGTAATGTAGTAACTAAGCAACAGAGTAACGTAGTAATGTAGTAACTAAGCAACATAGTAATGTAGTAATGTAGTAACTAAGCAACAGAGTAACGTAGTAATGTAGTAACTAAGCAACATAGTAACATAGTAATGTAGTAACTAAGCAACATAATAACATAGTAATGTAGTAACTAAGCAACATAGTAACATAGTAATGTAGTAACTAAGCAACAGAGAAACGTAATACTGTAGTAACTAAGCAACATAGTAACGTAGTAATGTAGTAACTAAGCAACAGAGTAACATAGTAACTAAGCAACATAGCAACGTAGTAACTAAGCAACAGAGTAACATAGTAACTAAGCAACATAGCAACGTAGTAACTAAGCAACAGAGTAACATAGTAACTAAGCAACATAGCAACGTAGTAACTAAGCAACAGAGTAACATAGTAACTAAGCAACATAGCAACGTAGTAACGTAGTAACTAAGCAACAGAGTAACATAGTAATGCAGTAACTAAGCAACAGAGTAACGTAGTAACTAAGCAACATAGCAACGTAGTAATGTAGTAACTAAGCAACAGAGTAACATAGTAATGTAGTAACTAAGCAACATAGTAACATAGTAATGTAGTAACTAAGCAACATAGTAACATAGTAATGTAGTAACTAAGCAACAGAGTAACATAGTAATGTAGTAACTAAGCAACAGAGTAATGTAGTAATGTAGTAACTAAGCAACATAGTAATGTAGTAATGTAGTAACTAAGCAACAGAGTAACATAGTAATGTAGTAACTAAGCAACATAGCAACGTAGTAATGTAGTAACTAAGCAACATAGTAATGTAGTAATGTAGTAACTAAGCAACATAGTAATGTAGTAACTAAGCAACAGAGTAACGTAGTAATGTAGTAACTAAGCAACATAGTAACATAGTAATGTAGTAACTAAGCAACATAGTAACATAGTAATGTAGTAACTAAGCAACATAGTAACATAGTAATGTAGTAACTAAGCAACATAGCAACGTAGTAATGTAGTAACTAAGCAACAGGGTAACGTAGTAATGTAGTAACTAAGCAACATAGTAACATAGTAACTAAGCAACTTAGTAACATAGTAATGTAGTAACTAAGCAACATAGTAACATAGTAACGTAGTAATGTAGTAACTAAGCAACATAGTAACATAGTAATGTAGTAACTAAGCAACATAGTAACATAGTAACGTAGTAATGTAGTAACTAAGCAACATAGTAATGTAGTAATGTAGTAACTAAGCAACAGAGTAACGTAGTAATGTAGTAACTAAGCAACATAGTAACATAGTAATGTAGTAACTAAGCAACATAGTAACGTAGTAATGTAGTAACTAAGCAACAGAGTAACATAGTAACTAAGCAACATAGCAACGTAGTAACTAAGCAACAGAGTAACATAGTAATGTAGTAACTAAGCAACATAGTAACATAGTAATGTAGTAACTAAGCAACAGGGTAACGTAGTAATGTAGTAACTAAGCAACATAGCAACGTAGTAATGTAGTAACTAAGCAACATAGTAATGTAGTAATGTAGTAACTAAGCAACAGAGTAACATAGTAATGTAGTAACTAAGCAACATAGCAACGTAGTAATGTAGTAACTAAGCAACAGGGTAACGTAGTAATGTAGTAACTAAGCAACATAGTAACATAGTAATGTAGTAACTAAGCAACATAGTAACATAGTAATGTAGTAACTAAGCAACATAGTAACATAGTAATGTAGTAACTAAGCAACATAGCAACGTAGTAATGTAGTAACTAAGCAACAGGGTAACGTAGTAATGTAGTAACTAAGCAACATAGCAACATAGTAATGTAGTAACTAAGCAACATAGCAACATAGTAATGTAGTAACTAAGCAACAGAGTAACATAGTAATGTAGTAACTAAGCAACATAGTAACATAGTAATGTAGTAACTAAGCAACAGGGTAACGTAGTAATGTAGTAACTAAGCAACATAGCAACGTAGTAATGTAGTAACTAAGCAACATAGTAATGTAGTAATGTAGTAACTAAGCAACAGAGTAACGTAGTAATGTAGTAACTAAGCAACAGAGTAACGTAGTAATGTAGTAACTAAGCAACAGAGTAATGTAGTAATGTAGTAACTAAGCAACATAGTAACATAGTAATGTAGTAACTAAGCAACATAGCAACATAGCAATGTAGTAACTAAGCAACATAGTAATGTAGTAACTAAGCAACATAATAACATAGTAATGTAGTAACTAAGCAACATAGCAACATAGTAATGTAGTAATGTAGTAACTAAGCAACATAGTAATGTAGTAACTAAGCAACATAGTAACATAGTAATGTAGTAACTAAGCAACATAGCAACATAGTAATGTAGTAACTAAGCAACATAGCAACATAGTAATGTAGTAACTAAGCAACATAGCAACATAGTAATGTAGTAACTAAGCAACAGAGTAACATAGTAATGTAGTAACTAAGCAACATAGTAACATAGTAATGTAGTAACTAAGCAACAGGGTAACGTAGTAATGTAGTAACTAAGCAACATAGTAATGTAGTAATGTAGTAACTAAGCAACAGAGTAACGTAGTAATGTAGTAACTAAGCAACAGAGTAACATAGTAATGTAGTAACTAAGCAACAGAGTAATGTAGTAATGTAGTAACTAAGCAACATAGTAATGTAGTAATGTAGTAACTAAGCAACATAGCAACGTAGTAATGTAGTAACTAAGCAACATAGTAATGTAGTAATGTAGTAACTAAGCAACATAGTAATGTAGTAATGTAGTAACTAAGCAACAGAGTAACGTAGTAATGTAGTAACTAAGCAACATAGTAACATAGTAATGTAGTAACTAAGCAACATAGTAACATAGTAATGTAGTAACTAAGCAACATAGTAACATAGTAATGTAGTAACTAAGCAACATAGCAACGTAGTAATGTAGTAACTAAGCAACAGGGTAACGTAGTAATGTAGTAACTAAGCAACATAGTAACATAGTAACTAAGCAACTTAGTAACATAGTAATGTAGTAACTAAGCAACATAGTAACATAGTAACGTAGTAATGTAGTAACTAAGCAACATAGTAAAATAGTAATGTAGTAACTAAGCAACATAGTAACGTAGTAATGTAGTAACTAAGCAACATAGTAATGTAGTAATGTAGTAACTAAGCAACAGAGTAACGTAGTAATGTAGTAACTAAGCAACATAATAACATAGTAATGTAGTAACTAAGCAACATAGCAACGTAGTAATGTAGTAACTAAGCAACATAGTAATGTAGTAACTAAGCAACATAGTAACGTAGTAATGTAGTAACTAAGCAACATAGTAACGTAGTAATGTAGTAACTAAGCAACAGAGTAACGTAGTAATGTAGTAACTAAGCAACATAATAACATAGTAATGTAGTAACTAAGCAACATAGTAACGTAGTAATGTAGTAACTAAGCAACATAGCAACATAGTAATGTAGTAACTAAGCAACAGAGTAACATAGTAATGTAGTAACTAAGCAACATAGTAACATAGTAATGTAGTAACTAAGCAACATAGCAACATAGTAATGTAGTAATGTAGTAACTAAGCAACATAGTAATGTAGTAATGTAGTAACTAAGCAACATAGTAACATAGTAATGTAGTAACTAAGCAACATAGTAATGTAGTAATGTAGTAACTAAGCAACATAGTAATGTAGTAATGTAGTAACTAAGCAACATAGCAACATAGTAATGTAGTAACTAAGCAACATAGCAACATAGTAATGTAGTAACTAAGCAACATAGCAACATAGTAATGTAGTAACTAAGCAACAGAGTAACATAGTAATGTAGTAACTAAGCAACATAGTAACATAGTAATGTAGTAACTAAGCAACAGGGTAACGTAGTAATGTAGTAACTAAGCAACATAGCAACGTAGTAATGTAGTAACTAAGCAACATAGTAATGTAGTAATGTAGTAACTAAGCAACAGAGTAATGTAGTAACTAAGCAACATAGTAATGTAGTAATGTAGTAACTAAGCAACAGAGTAACATAGTAATGTAGTAACTAAGCAACATAGTAACATAGTAATGTAGTAACTAAGCAACAGAGTAACGTAGTAATGTAGTAACTAAGCAACAGAGTAACGTAGTAATGTAGTAACTAAGCAACATAGTAATGTAGTAATGTAGTAACTAAGCAACATAGTAACGTAGTAATGTAGTAACTAAGCAACAGAGTAATGTAGTAATGTAGTAACTAAGCAACATAGTAACATAGTAATGTAGTAACTAAGCAACATAGCAACATAGCAATGTAGTAACTAAGCAACATAGTAATGTAGTAACTAAGCAACATAGTAATGTAGTAATGTAGTAACTAAGCAACAGAGTAACATAGTAATGTAGTAACTAAGCAACATAGTAATGTAGTAATGTAGTAACTAAGCAACAGAGTAACATAGTAATGTAGTAACTAAGCAACATAGCAACATAGCAATGTAGTAACTAAGCAACATAGCAACATAGTAATGTAGTAACTAAGCAACATAGTAATGTAGTAACTAAGCAACATAGTAATGTAGTAATGTAGTAACTAAGCAACAGAGTAACATAGTAATGTAGTAACTAAGCAACATAGTAACATAGTAATGTAGTAACTAAGCAACAGAGTAACGTAGTAATGTAGTAACTAAGCAACATAGTAACATAGTAATGTAGTAATGTAGTAACTAAGCAACAGAGTAACATAGTAATGTAGTAACTAAGCAACATAGCAACGTAGTAATGTAGTAACTAAGCAACATAGCAACGTAGTAATGTAGTAACTAAGCAACATAGTAATGTAGTAATGTAGTAACTAAGCAACATAGCAACATAGTAATGTAGTAACTAAGCAACAGAGTAACATAGTAATGTAGTAACTAAGCAACATAGTAATGTAGTAACTAAGCAACATAATAACATAGTAATGTAGTAACTAAGCAACATAGCAACATAGTAATGTAGTAACTAAGCAACAGAGTAACATAGTAATGTAGTAACTAAGCAACATAGCAACATAGTAATGTAGTAACTAAGCAACATAGCAACATAGTAATGTAGTAACTAAGCAACATAGCAACATAGTAATGTAGTAACTAAGCAACAGAGTAACATAGTAATGTAGTAACTAAGCAACATAGTAACATAGTAATGTAGTAACTAAGCAACATAGCAACATAGTAATGTAGTAACTAAGCAACATAGCAACATAGTAATGTAGTAACTAAGCAACAGAGTAACATAGTAATGTAGTAACTAAGCAACATAGTAACATAGTAATGTAGTAACTAAGCAACAGGGTAACGTAGTAATGTAGTAACTAAGCAACATAGTAATGTAGTAATGTAGTAACTAAGCAACAGAGTAACGTAGTAATGTAGTAACTAAGCAACAAAGTAACATAGTAATGTAGTAACTAAGCAACATAGCAACGTAGTAATGTAGTAACTAAGCAACAGAGTAATGTAGTAATGTAGTAACTAAGCAACATAGTAATGAAGTAATGTAGTAACTAAGCAACATAGTAATGTAGTAATGTAGTAACTAAGCAACATAGTAATGTAGTAATGTAGTAACTAAGCAACATAGCAACATAGTAATGTAGTAACTAAGCAACATAGTAATGTAGTAATGTAGTAACTAAGCAACAGGGTAACGTAGTAATGTAGTAACTAAGCAACAGAGTGACATAGTAATGTAGTAACTAAGCAACATAGCAACGTAGTAATGTAGTAACTAAGCAACATAGCAACGTAGTAATGTAGTAACTAAGCAACATAGTAATGTAGTAATGTAGTAACTAAGCAACATAGCAACGTAGTAATGTAGTAACTAAGCAACATAATAACATAGTAATGTAGTAACTAAGCAACATAGCAACATAGTAATGTAGTAACTAAGCAACATAATAACATAGTAATGTAGTAACTAAGCAACATAGCAACATAGTAATGTAGTAATGTAGTAACTAAGCAACATAGTAATGTAGTAACTAAGCAACATAGTAACATAGTAATGTAGTAACTAAGCAACATAGCAACATAGTAATGTAGTAACTAAGCAACATAGCAACATAGTAATGTAGTAACTAAGCAACATAGTAAAATAGTAATGTAGTAACTAAGCAACATAGTAACGTAGTAATGTAGTAACTAAGCAACATAGTAATGTAGTAATGTAGTAACTAAGCAACAGAGTAACGTAGTAATGTAGTAACTAAGCAACATAATAACATAGTAATGTAGTAACTAAGCAACATAGTAATGTAGTAATGTAGTAACTAAGCAACAGAGTAACATAGTAATGTAGTAACTAAGCAACATAGTAACATAGTAATGTAGTAACTAAGCAACAGAGTAACGTAGTAATGTAGTAACTAAGCAACAGAGTAACGTAGTAATGTAGTAACTAAGCAACATAGCAACGTAGTAATGTAGTAACTAAGCAACATAGTAATGTAGTAACTAAGCAACATAGTAACGTAGTAATGTAGTAACTAAGCAACATAGTAACGTAGTAATGTAGTAACTAAGCAACAGAGTAACGTAGTAATGTAGTAACTAAGCAACATAATAACATAGTAATGTAGTAACTAAGCAACATAGTAACGTAGTAATGTAGTAACTAAGCAACATAGCAACATAGTAATGTAGTAACTAAGCAACAGAGTAACATAGTAATGTAGTAACTAAGCAACATAGTAACATAGTAATGTAGTAACTAAGCAACATAGCAACATAGTAATGTAGTAATGTAGTAACTAAGCAACATAGTAATGTAGTAATGTAGTAACTAAGCAACATAGTAACATAGTAATGTAGTAACTAAGCAACATAGTAATGTAGTAATGTAGTAACTAAGCAACATAGTAACGTAGTAATGTAGTAACTAAGCAACATAGTAATGTAGTAATGTAGTAACTAAGCAACAGAGTAACGTAGTAACGTAGTAATGTAGTAACTAAGCAACATAGTAATGTAGTAATGTAGTAACTAAGCAACAGAGTAACGTAGTAATGTAGTAACTAAGCAACATAGTAACATAGTAATGTAGTAACTAAGCAACATAGTAACGTAGTAATGTAGTAACTAAGCAACAGAGTAACATAGTAACTAAGCAACATAGCAACGTAGTAACTAAGCAACAGAGTAACATAGTAATGTAGTAACTAAGCAACATAGTAACATAGTAATGTAGTAACTAAGCAACAGGGTAACGTAGTAATGTAGTAACTAAGCAACATAGCAACGTAGTAATGTAGTAACTAAGCAACAGAGTAATGTAGTAACTAAGCAACATAGTAACATAGTAATGTAGTAACTAAGCAACATAGCAACATAGTAATGTAGTAACTAAGCAACATAGCAACGTAGTAATGTAGTAACTAAGCAACAGGGTAACGTAGTAATGTAGTAACTAAGCAACATAGTAACATAGTAATGTAGTAACTAAGCAACATAGTAACATAGTAATGTAGTAACTAAGCAACATAGTAACATAGTAATGTAGTAACTAAGCAACATAGCAACGTAGTAATGTAGTAACTAAGCAACAGGGTAACGTAGTAATGTAGTAACTAAGCAACATAGCAACATAGTAATGTAGTAACTAAGCAACATAGCAACATAGTAATGTAGTAACTAAGCAACAGAGTAACATAGTAATGTAGTAACTAAGCAACATAGTAACATAGTAATGTAGTAACTAAGCAACAGGGTAACGTAGTAATGTAGTAACTAAGCAACATAGCAACGTAGTAATGTAGTAACTAAGCAACATAGTAATGTAGTAATGTAGTAACTAAGCAACAGAGTAACGTAGTAATGTAGTAACTAAGCAACAGAGTAACGTAGTAATGTAGTAACTAAGCAACAGAGTAATGTAGTAATGTAGTAACTAAGCAACATAGTAACATAGCAATGTAGTAACTAAGCAACATAGTAATGTAGTAACTAAGCAACATAATAACATAGTAATGTAGTAACTAAGCAACATAGCAACATAGTAATGTAGTAATGTAGTAACTAAGCAACATAGTAATGTAGTAACTAAGCAACATAGTAACATAGTAATGTAGTAACTAAGCAACATAGCAACATAGTAATGTAGTAACTAAGCAACATAGCAACATAGTAATGTAGTAACTAAGCAACATAGCAACATAGTAATGTAGTAACTAAGCAACAGAGTAACATAGTAATGTAGTAACTAAGCAACATAGTAACATAGTAATGTAGTAACTAAGCAACAGGGTAACGTAGTAATGTAGTAACTAAGCTACATAGTAATGTAGTAATGTAGTAACTAAGCAACAGAGTAACGTAGTAATGTAGTAACTAAGCAACAGAGTAACATAGTAATGTAGTAACTAAGCAACAGAGTAATGTAGTAATGTAGTAACTAAGCAACATAGTAATGTAGTAATGTAGTAACTAAGCAACATAGCAACGTAGTAATGTAGTAACTAAGCAACATAGTAATGTAGTAATGTAGTAACTAAGCAACATAGTAATGTAGTAATGTAGTAACTAAGCAACAGAGTAACGTAGTAATGTAGTAACTAAGCAACATAGTAACATAGTAATGTAGTAACTAAGCAACATAGTAACATAGTAATGTAGTAACTAAGCAACATAGTAACATAGTAATGTAGTAACTAAGCAACATAGCAACGTAGTAATGTAGTAACTAAGCAACAGGGTAACGTAGTAATGTAGTAACTAAGCAACATAGTAACATAGTAACTAAGCAACTTAGTAACATAGTAATGTAGTAACTAAGCAACATAGTAACATAGTAACGTAGTAATGTAGTAACTAAGCAACATAGTAAAATAGTAATGTAGTAACTAAGCAACATAGTAACGTAGTAATGTAGTAACTAAGCAACATAGTAATGTAGTAATGTAGTAACTAAGCAACAGAGTAACGTAGTAATGTAGTAACTAAGCAACATAATAACAGTAATGTAGTAACTAAGCAACATAGCAACGTAGTAATGTAGTAACTAAGCAACATAGTAATGTAGTAACTAAGCAACATAGTAACGTAGTAATGTAGTAACTAAGCAACATAGTAACGTAGTAATGTAGTAACTAAGCAACAGAGTAACGTAGTAATGTAGTAACTAAGCAACATAATAACATAGTAATGTAGTAACTAAGCAACATAGTAACGTAGTAATGTAGTAACTAAGCAACATAGCAACATAGTAATGTAGTAACTAAGCAACAGAGTAACATAGTAATGTAGTAACTAAGCAACATAGTAACATAGTAATGTAGTAACTAAGCAACATAGCAACATAGTAATGTAGTAATGTAGTAACTAAGCAACATAGTAATGTAGTAATGTAGTAACTAAGCAACATAGTAACATAGTAATGTAGTAACTAAGCAACATAGTAATGTAGTAATGTAGTAACTAAGCAACATAGTAATGTAGTAATGTAGTAACTAAGCAACATAGCAACATAGTAATGTAGTAACTAAGCAACATAGCAACATAGTAATGTAGTAACTAAGCAACATAGCAACATAGTAATGTAGTAACTAAGCAACAGAGTAACATAGTAATGTAGTAACTAAGCAACATAGTAACATAGTAATGTAGTAACTAAGCAACAGGGTAACGTAGTAATGTAGTAACTAAGCAACATAGCAACGTAGTAATGTAGTAACTAAGCAACATAGTAATGTAGTAATGTAGTAACTAAGCAACAGAGTAATGTAGTAACTAAGCAACATAGTAATGTAGTAATGTAGTAACTAAGCAACAGAGTAACATAGTAATGTAGTAACTAAGCAACATAGTAACATAGTAATGTAGTAACTAAGCAACAGAGTAACGTAGTAATGTAGTAACTAAGCAACAGAGTAACGTAGTAATGTAGTAACTAAGCAACATAGTAATGTAGTAATGTAGTAACTAAGCAACATAGTAACGTAGTAATGTAGTAACTAAGCAACAGAGTAATGTAGTAATGTAGTAACTAAGCAACATAGTAACATAGTAATGTAGTAACTAAGCAACATAGCAACATAGCAATGTAGTAACTAAGCAACATAGTAATGTAGTAATGTAGTAACTAAGCAACAGAGTAACATAGTAATGTAGTAACTAAGCAACATAGTAATGTAGTAATGTAGTAACTAAGCAACAGAGTAACATAGTAATGTAGTAACTAAGCAACATAGCAACGTAGTAATGTAGTAACTAAGCAACATAGTAATGTAGTAATGTAGTAACTAAGCAACATAGCAACATAGTAATGTAGTAACTAAGCAACAGAGTAACATAGTAATGTAGTAACTAAGCAACATAGTAATGTAGTAACTAAGCAACATAATAACATAGTAATGTAGTAACTAAGCAACATAGCAACATAGTAATGTAGTAACTAAGCAACAGAGTAACATAGTAATGTAGTAACTAAGCAACATAGCAACATAGTAATGTAGTAACTAAGCAACATAGCAACATAGTAATGTAGTAACTAAGCAACATAGCAACATAGTAATGTAGTAACTAAGCAACAGAGTAACATAGTAATGTAGTAACTAAGCAACATAGTAACATAGTAATGTAGTAACTAAGCAACATAGCAACATAGTAATGTAGTAACTAAGCAACATAGCAACATAGTAATGTAGTAACTAAGCAACATAGCAACATAGTAATGTAGTAACTAAGCAACATAGTAACATAGTAATGTAGTAACTAAGCAACAGAGTAACATAGTAATGTAGTAACTAAGCAACATAGCAACATAGTAATGTAGTAACTAAGCAACATAGCAACATAGTAATGTAGTAACTAAGCAACATAGCAACATAGTAATGTAGTAACTAAGCAACATAGCAACATAGTAATGTAGTAACTAAGCAACATAGCAACATAGTAATGTAGTAACTAAGCAACAGAGTAACATAGTAATGTAGTAACTAAGCAACATAGTAACATAGTAATGTAGTAACTAAGCAACATAGCAACATAGTAATGTAGTAACTAAGCAACATAGCAACATAGTAATGTAGTAACTAAGCAACATAGCAACATAGTAATGTAGTAACTAAGCAACAGAGTAACATAGTAATGTAGTAACTAAGCAACATAGTAACATAGTAATGTAGTAACTAAGCAACAGGGTAACGTAGTAATGTAGTAACTAAGCAACATAGTAATGTAGTAATGTAGTAACTAAGCAACAGAGTAACGTAGTAATGTAGTAACTAAGCAACAGAGTAACATAGTAATGTAGTAACTAAGCAACATAGCAACGTAGTAATGTAGTAACTAAGCAACAGAGTAATGTAGTAATGTAGTAACTAAGCAACATAGTAATGAAGTAATGTAGTAACTAAGCAACATAGTAATGTAGTAATGTAGTAACTAAGCAACATAGTAATGTAGTAATGTAGTAACTAAGCAACATAGCAACATAGTAATGTAGTAACTAAGCAACATAGTAATGTAGTAATGTAGTAACTAAGCAACAGGGTAACGTAGTAATGTAGTAACTAAGCAACAGAGTGACATAGTAATGTAGTAACTAAGCAACATAGCAACGTAGTAATGTAGTAACTAAGCAACATAGTAATGTAGTAATGTAGTAACTAAGCAACATAGCAACGTAGTAATGTAGTAACTAAGCAACATAATAACATAGTAATGTAGTAACTAAGCAACATAGCAACATAGTAATGTAGTAACTAAGCAACATAATAACATAGTAATGTAGTAACTAAGCAACATAGCAACATAGTAATGTAGTAATGTAGTAACTAAGCAACATAGTAATGTAGTAACTAAGCAACATAGTAACATAGTAATGTAGTAACTAAGCAACATAGCAACATAGTAATGTAGTAACTAAGCAACATAGCAACATAGTAATGTAGTAACTAAGCAACATAGTAAAATAGTAATGTAGTAACTAAGCAACATAGTAACGTAGTAATGTAGTAACTAAGCAACATAGTAATGTAGTAATGTAGTAACTAAGCAACAGAGTAACGTAGTAATGTAGTAACTAAGCAACATAATAACATAGTAATGTAGTAACTAAGCAACATAGTAATGTAGTAATGTAGTAACTAAGCAACAGAGTAACATAGTAATGTAGTAACTAAGCAACATAGTAACATAGTAATGTAGTAACTAAGCAACAGAGTAACGTAGTAATGTAGTAACTAAGCAACAGAGTAACGTAGTAATGTAGTAACTAAGCAACATAGCAACGTAGTAATGTAGTAACTAAGCAACATAGTAATGTAGTAACTAAGCAACATAGTAACGTAGTAATGTAGTAACTAAGCAACATAGTAACGTAGTAATGTAGTAACTAAGCAACAGAGTAACGTAGTAATGTAGTAACTAAGCAACATAATAACATAGTAATGTAGTAACTAAGCAACATAGTAACGTAGTAATGTAGTAACTAAGCAACATAGCAACATAGTAATGTAGTAACTAAGCAACAGAGTAACATAGTAATGTAGTAACTAAGCAACATAGTAACATAGTAATGTAGTAACTAAGCAACATAGCAACATAGTAATGTAGTAATGTAGTAACTAAGCAACATAGTAATGTAGTAATGTAGTAACTAAGCAACATAATAACATAGTAATGTAGTAACTAAGCAACATAGTAATGTAGTAATGTAGTAACTAAGCAACATAGTAATGTAGTAATGTAGTAACTAAGCAACATAGCAACATAGTAATGTAGTAACTAAGCAACATAGCAACATAGTAATGTAGTAACTAAGCAACATAGCAACATAGTAATGTAGTAACTAAGCAACAGAGTAACATAGTAATGTAGTAACTAAGCAACATAGTAACATAGTAATGTAGTAACTAAGCAACAGGGTAACGTAGTAATGTAGTAACTAAGCAACATAGCAACGTAGTAATGTAGTAACTAAGCAACATAGTAATGTAGTAATGTAGTAACTAAGCAACAGAGTAATGTAGTAACTAAGCAACATAGTAATGTAGTAATGTAGTAACTAAGCAACAGAGTAACATAGTAATGTAGTAACTAAGCAACAGAGTAACGTAGTAATGTAGTAACTAAGCAACAGAGTAACGTAGTAATGTAGTAACTAAGCAACATAGTAATGTAGTAATGTAGTAACTAAGCAACAGAGTAATGTAGTAACTAAGCAACATAGTAATGTAGTAATGTAGTAACTAAGCAACATAGTAACATAGTAATGTAGTAACTAAGCAACAGAGTAACGTAGTAATGTAGTAACTAAGCAACAGAGTAACGTAGTAATGTAGTAACTAAGCAACATAGTAATGTAGTAATGTAGTAACTAAGCAACATAGTAACGTAGTAATGTAGTAACTAAGCAACAGAGTAATGTAGTAATGTAGTAACTAAGCAACATAGTAACATAGTAATGTAGTAACTAAGCAACATAGCAACATAGCAATGTAGTAACTAAGCAACATAGTAATGTAGTAACTAAGCAACATAGTAATGTAGTAACTAAGCAACATAGTAATGTAGTAATGTAGTAACTAAGCAACAGAGTAACATAGTAATGTAGTAACTAAGCAACATAGTAACATAGTAATGTAGTAACTAAGCAACAGAGTAACGTAGTAATGTAGTAACTAAGCAACAGAGTAACGTAGTAATGTAGTAACTAAGCAACATAGTAATGTAGTAATGTAGTAACTAAGCAACAGAGTAACATAGTAATGTAGTAACTAAGCAACATAGCAACGTAGTAATGTAGTAACTAAGCAACATAGCAACGTAGTAATGTAGTAACTAAGCAACATAGTAATGTAGTAATGTAGTAACTAAGCAACATAGCAACATAGTAATGTAGTAACTAAGCAACAGAGTAACATAGTAATGTAGTAACTAAGCAACATAGTAATGTAGTAACTAAGCAACATAATAACATAGTAATGTAGTAACTAAGCAACATAGCAACATAGTAATGTAGTAATGTAGTAACTAAGCAACATAGTAATGTAGTAACTAAGCAACATAGTAACATAGTAATGTAGTAACTAAGCAACATAGCAACATAGTAATGTAGTAACTAAGCAACATAGCAACATAGTAATGTAGTAACTAAGCAACATAGCAACATAGTAATGTAGTAACTAAGCAACAGAGTAACATAGTAATGTAGTAACTAAGCAACATAGTAACATAGTAATGTAGTAACTAAGCAACAGGGTAACGTAGTAATGTAGTAACTAAGCAACATAGTAATGTAGTAATGTAGTAACTAAGCAACAGAGTAACGTAGTAATGTAGTAACTAAGCAACAGAGTAACATAGTAATGTAGTAACTAAGCAACATAGCAACGTAGTAATGTAGTAACTAAGCAACAGAGTAATGTAGTAATGTAGTAACTAAGCAACATAGTAATGAAGTAATGTAGTAACTAAGCAACATAGTAATGTAGTAATGTAGTAACTAAGCAACATAGTAATGTAGTAATGTAGTAACTAAGCAACATAGCAACATAGTAATGTAGTAACTAAGCAACATAGTAATGTAGTAATGTAGTAACTAAGCAACAGGGTAACGTAGTAATGTAGTAACTAAGCAACAGAGTGACATAGTAATGTAGTAACTAAGCAACATAGCAACGTAGTAATGTAGTAACTAAGCAACATAGTAATGTAGTAATGTAGTAACTAAGCAACATAGCAACGTAGTAATGTAGTAACTAAGCAACATAGTAATGTAGTAATGTAGTAACTAAGCAACATAGCAACGTAGTAATGTAGTAACTAAGCAACATAATAACATAGTAATGTAGTAACTAAGCAACATAGCAACATAGTAATGTAGTAACTAAGCAACATAATAACATAGTAATGTAGTAACTAAGCAACATAGCAACATAGTAATGTAGTAATGTAGTAACTAAGCAACATAGTAATGTAGTAACTAAGCAACATAGTAACATAGTAATGTAGTAACTAAGCAACATAGCAACATAGTAATGTAGTAACTAAGCAACATAGCAACATAGTAATGTAGTAACTAAGCAACAGAGTAACATAGTAATGTAGTAACTAAGCAACATAGTAACATAGTAATGTAGTAACTAAGCAACAGAGTAACATAGTAATGTAGTAACTAAGCAACAGAGTAACATAGTAATGTAGTAACTAAGCAACATAGCAACATAGTAATGTAGTAACTAAGCAACATAGTAACATAGTAATGTAGTAACTAAGCAACAGAGTAACATAGTAACTAAGCAACATAGTAATGTAGTAATGTAGTAACTAAGCAACATAGTAACATAGTAATGTAGTAACTAAGCAACAGAGTAACATAGTAATGTAGTAACTAAGCAACAGAGTAACATAGTAATGTAGTAACTAAGCAACATAGTAATGTAGTAATGTAGTAACTAAGCAACAGAGTAACATAGTAATGTAGTAACTAAGCAACATAGTAACGTAGTAACTAAGCAACATAGCAACGTAGTAATGTAGTAACTAAGCAACATAGTAACATAGTAATGTAGTAACTAAGCAACAGAGTAACATAGTAATGTAGTAACTAAGCAACATAGTAACATAGTAATGTAGTAACTAAGCAACATAGTAATGTAGTAATGTAGTAACTAAGCAACATAGTAATGTAGTAATGTAGTAACTAAGCAACATAGTAATGTAGTAACATAGCAATATAGTAACATAGTAATGTAGTAACTAAGCAACATAGTAACGTAGTAACTAAGCAACATAGTAATGTAGTAACTAAGCAACATAGTAACATAGTAACGTAGTAACTAAGCAACATAGTAACCTGACTATTATAAGGGAGGTGACCTGCACTACTGGAGCCGTGTCCTGACTATTATAAGGGAGGTGACCTGCAATATTGGAGCCGTGTCCTGACTATAATAAGGGAGGTGACCTGCACTACAGGAGCCGTGTCCTGACTATTATAGGAGAGGTGACCTGCACTACTGGACCAGTGGCATGACTATAATAAGGGAGGTGACCTGCACTACTGGAGCTGTGGCCTGACTATTATAAGGGAGGTGACCTGCACTACTGGAGCCGTGTCCTGACTATTATAAGGGAGGTGACCTGCACTACTGGAGCCGTGTCCTGACTATTATAAGGGAGGTGACCTGCACTACTGGAGCCGTGTCCTGACTATAATAAGGGAGGTGACCTGCACTACAGGAGCCGTGTCCTGACTATTATAAGGGAGGTGACCTGCAATATTGGAGCCGTGTCCTGGCCATTTTAGTTGAGGTGACCTGCACTACTGGAGTCGTGGCCTGACTATTATAGGGCAGGTGACCTGCACTACTGGAGCCGTGGCCTGACTATTATAAGGGAGGTGACCTGCACTACTGGAGCCGTGTCCTGATTATTATAGGAGAAGTGACCTGCACTACTGTAGCCGTGGCCTGACTATTATAGGGGAGGTGACCTGCACTACTGTAGCCGTGGCCTGACTATTATAGGGGAGGTGACCTGCACTACTGGACCAGTGGCATGACTATAATAAGGGAGGTGACCTGCACTACTGGAGCTGTGGCCTGACAATTATAGGGGAGGTGACCTGCACTACTGGAGCCATGGCCTGACTATTATAATAGAGGTGACCTGCACTACTGGAGCCGTGGCCTGACAATTATAAGGGAGGTGACCTGCACTACTGGAGCCGTGGCCTGACAATTATAAGGGAGGTGACCTGCACTACAGGAGCCGTGGCCTGACTATTATAAGGGAGGTGACCTGCACTACTGGAGCCGTGTCCTGACTATTATAAGGGAGGTGACTTGCAATATTGGAGCCGTGTCCTGGCCATTTTAGGTGAGGTGACCTGCAGTACTGGAGCCGTGGCCTGACTATTATAGGGCAGGTGACCTGCACTACTGGAGCCGTGGCCTGACTATTATAAGGGAGGTGACCTGCACTACTGGAGCCGTGTCCTGACTATAATAAGGGAAGTGACCTGCACTACTGGAGCCATGTCCTGACTATTATAAGGGAGGTGACCTGCACTACTGGAGCCGTGTCCTGATTATTATAGGAGAAGTGACCTGCACTACTGTAGCCGTGGCCTGACTATTATAGGGGAGGTGACCTGCACTACTGGACCAGTGGCATGACTATAATAAGGGAGGTGACCTGCACTACTGGAGCTGTGGCCTGACAATTATAGGGGAGGTGACCTGCACTACTGGAGCCGTGGCCTGACTATTATAATAGAGGTGACCTGCACTACTGGAGCCGTGGCCTGACAATTATAAGGGAGGTGACCTGCACTACTGGAGCCGTGGCCTGACAATTATAAGGAAGGTGACCTGCACTACAGGAGCCGTGGCCTGACTATTATAAGGGAGGTGACCTGCACTACTGGAGCCGTGTCCTGACTATTATAAGGGAGGTGACTTGCAATATTGGAGCCGTGTCCTGGCCATTTTAGGTGAGGTGACCTGCAGTACTGGAGCCGTGGCCTGACTATTATAGGGCAGGTGACCTGCACTACTGGAGCCGTGGCCTGACTATTATAAGGGAGGTGACCTGCACTACTGGAGCCGTGTCCTGACTATTATAAGGGAGGTGACCTGCACTACTGGAGCCGTGTCCTGACTATAATAAGGGAGGTGACCTGCACTACAGGAGCCGTGTCCTGACTATTATAAGGGAGGTGACCTGCAATATTGGAGCCGTGTCCTGGCCATTTTAGGTGAGTTGACCTGCACTACTGGAGTCGTGGCCTGACTATTATAGGGCAGGTGACCTGCACTACTGGAGCCGTGGCCTGACTATAATAAGGGAGGTGACCTGCACTACAGGAGCCGTGTCCTGACTATTATAGGAGAGGTGACCTGCACTACTGGACCAGTGGCATGACTATAATAAGGGAGGTGACCTGCACTACTGGAGCTGTGGCCTGACTATTATAAGGGAGGTGACCTGCAATATTGGAGCCGTGTCCTAGCCATTTTAGGTGAGGTGACCTGCACTACTGGAGCCGTGGCCTGACTATTATAGGGCAGGTGACCTGCACTACAGGAGCCGTGGCCTGACGATTATAGGGGAGGTGACCTGCACTACTGGAGCCGGGGCCTGACTATTATAGGAGAGGTGACCTGCACTACTGGAGCCGTGGCCCGACTATTATAAGGGAGGTGACCTGCACTACTGGAGCCGTGGCCCGACTATTATATGGGAGGTGACCTGCACTACTGGAGCCGGGGCCTGACTATTATAGGGCAGGTGACCTGCACTACTGAAGCCGTGGCCTGACTATTATAGGAGAGGTGACCTGCACTACTGGAGCCGTGGCCCGACTATTATAGGGGAGGTGACCTGCACTACTGGAGCCGTGGCCTGACTATTATAGGAGAGGTGACCTGCACTACTGGAGCCGTGGCCCGACTATTATAGGGGAGGTGACCTGCACTACTGAAGCCGTGGCCTGACTATTATAGGAGAGGTGACCTGCACTACTGGAGCCGTGGCCCGACTATTATAGGGGAGGTGACCTGCACTACTGGAGCCGTGGCATGAGTATTATAAAGGAGGTGACCTGCACTACTAGAGCCGTGGCCTGACTATTATAAGGGAGGTGACCTGCACTACTGGAGCCGTGTCCTGACTATTATAAGGGAGGTGACCTGCACTACTGGAGCCGTGTCCTGACTATTATAATGGAGGTGACCTGCACTACTGGAGCCATGGCCTGACTATTATAGGAGAGGTGACCTGCACTACCGGAGCCGTGGCATGAGTATTATAAAGGAAGTGACCTGCACTACTGTAGCCGTGGCCTGACTATTATAAGGGAGGTGACCTGCACTACTGGAGCCGTGGCCCGACTATTATAAGGGAGGTGACCTGCACTACTGGAGCCGTGGCCTGACTATTATAAGGGAGGTGACCTGCACTACTGGAGCCGTGGCCCGATTATTATAAGGGAGGTGACCTGCACTACTGAAGCCGTGGCCTGACTATTATAGGAGAGGTGACCTGCACTACTGGAGCCGTGGCCCGACTATTATAGGGCAGGTGACCTGCACTACTGGAGCCGTGTCCTGACTATTATAATGGAGGTGACCTGCACTACTGGAGCCGGGGCCTGACTATTATAGGAGAGGTGACCTGCACTACTGGAGCCGTGTCCTGACTATTATAGGAGAGGTGACCTGCACTACTGGAGCCGTGGCCTGACGATTATAGTGGCGGTGTCCTGCACTACTGGAGCCGTGGCCCGACTATTATAAGGGAGGTGACCTGTACTACTGGAGCCGTGGCCTGACTATTATAATGGAGGTGACCTGCACTACTGGAGCCGGGGCCTGACTATTATAGGAGAGGTGACCTGCACTACTGGAGCCGTGGCCTGACTATTATAATGGAGGTGACCTGCACTACTGGAGCCGTGGCCTGACTATTATAGCGGAGGTGACCTGCACTACTGGAGCCCTGTCCTGACTATTATAAGGGAGGTGACCTGCACTACTGGAACCGTGTCCTGATTATTATAGGAGAGGTGACCTGCACTACTGGAGCCGTGGCCTGACGATTATAGGGGAGGTGACCTTCACTACTGGAGCCGTGGTCTGACGATTATAGGGGAGGTGACCTGCA
This sequence comes from Leptodactylus fuscus, assembly GCF_031893055.1. Classification (NCBI taxonomy): domain Eukaryota; kingdom Metazoa; phylum Chordata; class Amphibia; order Anura; family Leptodactylidae; genus Leptodactylus; species Leptodactylus fuscus. The sequence goes on along the minus strand of NC_134271.1, from coordinate 869,764 downwards.
CTACTGGAGCCGTGGCCTGACTATTATAAAGGAGGTGACCTGCACTACTGGAGCCGTGTCCTGACTATTATAGGAGAGATGACCTGCACTACTGGAGCCCTGGCCTGACGATTATAGGTGAGGTGACCTGCACTACTGGAGCCGTGGCCTGACTATTATAGCGGAGGTGACCTGCACTACTGGAGCCGTGTCCTGACTATTATAAGGGAGGTGACCTGCACTACTGGAGCCGTGTCCTGATTATTATAGGAGAGGTGACCTGCACTACTCGAGCCGTGTCCTGACGATTATAGGGGATGTAACCTGCACTACTGGAGCCGTGTCCTGACTATTATAGGGGAGGTGACCTGCACTACTGGAGCCGTGGCCTGACTATTATAGGAGAGGTGACCTGTACTACTGGAGCCGTGGCCTGACTATTATAAGAGAGGTGACCTGCACTACTGGAGCCGTGGTCTGACTATTATAGGAGAGGTGACCTGCACTACTGGAGCTGTGGCCTGACGATTATAGGGGAGGTGACCTGCACTACTGGAGCCGTGGCCTGACGATTATAGGGGCGGTGACCTGCACTACCTGTGAATTCATCCAAACCCAGTGGATTTAGCTAGGAATGTGGTCTATGGGATTGTCTGGACTGTCATTGTCTCTGAAAATGGATACTGTAATGAAAGATCTGATGAGTGATGTCACAATGACAGCGTTATCTTGAAAGAAGAGTGATGTCATGGTAGACAAACACTTATAGATGATGAGGACATCAGGAGCCAGAGAAGTGACCGGTATAAAGGTCAAGGGCCAATTTCAATATCTACAAGGATGTGGAGAACTAAGAGAGGTCGGAGGCCTCATCCTAGAGATGGGTGAAGTTATGGGGCTGAGTGTTCCCCATCATAGTCAGAGTTAGGATCGGGCTCGTGGGCCCCGGGTATCCAGTGTGGGGCCAGTTATTTGGTCAACAATGAGAGTGTCAATAAATTGGTGAAAGGCGAAGACAACAGAACACAACAGAACACACATTGTTCAATAAAAAACAAAAAGTTGTGAAATATTGGCTGATGTGTGATGAGAATGAAAACTGTCTACATGATGGGAACTGTTAGGGTCACATCCTCCATCTTGTATTCTGTCAGCCATCTTGTAACCTTTTTCTTATATAAACTTTATAAGAATGTCTGTGTAGAGTCTAAGAGACCCCTTTAGGGGAGAAGGCGTGTGGAATGTTGATGGTTGGGTTATAACTCCTTATTTGTTTGTGGTAAGGGTCTCATCTTTGAAGGTGTGTGTAGAAACAGGTTCTATAACCTGTTGATCGTCAGCTCAAGGCTGGAGTGGACCAGCATGTGATCATTAGGTCTCTTGCTGTGGTATATACATCTAGAATTAGTGTAAGATGTTGGTTTACACATAAATATGTTAGATTCTTCTTTATTTCATGAGAAAGGTCATCCCAGTTTGGAAAGTAATAATGAGATGCAGATTACATTAGGTCTTATCCAATAGTCATGTGCCACAGCTTACGTTATAACCAATCATGTCATTGGAATAGTCCAACCTGCTTTTGTCTGTATAAATACTACCTCTCTGTAACAATAAATCAGAATCCATTTTGATACACCACCATCTGTGTGTTTGTGATTCTCCAGGCCAAAGGATGGCTGTAGCCTATCCAGGCCTGTTATTTAATTTGAAACTACAACAACATAAGCTCTGGGGGTCTTGTGCCCCTAACAAAACTCTGTACACTAAACTCTACACAAACTCTGTACACTAAACTCTACACAAACTCTGTATACTAAACTACACATTCTTTGTACACTAAACCCTACACAAACTCTACACAAACCCTGTACACTAAACTGTACACAATCTCTATACACTAAACCCTACACAAACTCTACATACTAAACTCTATACGCTAAACCCTACACAAACCCTATACACTAAACCCTACGCAAACGCTACACAAACTCTGTACACTAAATCCTATACAAACTCTACAAAAATCCTACATGAACTCTACACAAACCCTACACAAAGTCTGTGCAATAAACCCTACACAAACTCTCCACAAACTCTGTACACTAAACCCTACACAAACTCTACACAAACCCTGTACACTAAACTGTACACAAACTCTGTACACTAAACCCTTCACAAACTCTATACAAACTCTGTATACTAAACTCTACACAAACTCTGTACACTAAACTGCACACAAACTCCACATACTAAACCCTATACACTAAACCCTACACAACCTCTATATACCTTGGTCAGCACACCATGTGACTGCGGAGGCCGCTCATTGGCTGCAGGACCTCCATTGCGGCCGCTTGTATCCATAGACTTGGCGGACCATCAGGTGAGTAGTTTCTTGTTCCCCTATTAATCCTTACAGCAGTTTTTAGATTTTTTGGTGGGGATACCTTTGGAGCTGACACATTTGTAGTTGTCAGGGCGTCCTTGCAGCAGGTTTTCAGTACTTTGAGTTGTGGGAGGCGCCCGTCCCATATCCCAGGGCATCAGAGAGACGTAGGCTCCATGTCCTGCCACTTCCCAATGAGAAGGCTGAGGGCCTGTGGCCTACAAGATGCCTCGAGGATCGGTTCATTACTCGCTGCTCCAGGTGCACATGACACGTCTCGGCACCCGGAATGTGTTACACTGATACATATCACACCTCACTTATATATGTTACTTGTGTAGTCTTATGTAAATGAGATAGTTGGTGCACTGGGGGCGGGCCTTCAGTTTCTGGAGTACTGGTGTTGCCACTCGGAACCCACATTGGTTTGCCAATGTCACCCTGTGCCGAGTTATTAATCCTACACAATCAGCCAGTGCAGTGCACCCAGGCTCAATGGTCCGCCCCCAGTGCACCAGCTGCCTCATTTGCATAAGTCTTCAAAGTAGTTACCTCCAAGCTCCTCCTCCTTACCTTCGCTTTTCTTCTCCTCTTTCTTCATCTTCTTCAGACGTTTTAGAAGTCCACGGAGATCGGTGATGCCATACTGGAAAGCGATCTTCTCGTACTCGGAGGGGGGCGCCTTACGAAGGATCTCCCAAACATCGACGTCCGGTCCGGTGTCCTGCTTGGCCTCATTACTGTCAGAAGAGATTTAGTCAGTGCACAGCCATGGACGCCCCCGCCAACATCTCAGCATGGAGGACGAGAGGAGCAAACTATGAAGCTTTACTTATTACAAGACATGACGTGATCGGCCGGAGCGGCCACAAGAGACAAAGAGGACAAACAAGGAGACGACAAGTCTCTGTCAGGCTTTGTGTCAGCCATGTTTGTTACCGGAACGTTCTCTGACTCCAGTCCCTCCATTTTATATAGCCGGCAATGAATTCCCACTACGTGCCCCGGTGGTGGAAACATCAGTGCAATAGTCTCATCACCGACATCTCTCCACAGACACAAGGGCGTTGCAATAGCTCAACATCATCGCCCCCGACTGTAGTCTGACAATCAGATGGAATTCAGTGCACGGTCAGCTATATAGCAGTATATAAAACCGTATATACATGAGCACACGGAAGCCATCATATTGTCTGACCTGCAGGCTGCATGTTATAGAGCAAGAGGGGCAGATTGTATATAGTGTCCTATCTACAGGTTATAGAGGAGCAGATTGTATATAGTGTCCTATCTACAGGTTATAGAGCAGATTGTATATAGTGTCCTATCTACAGGTTATAGAGCAGCAGATTGTATATAGTGTCCTATCTACAGGTTATAGAGCAGATTGTATATAGTGTCCTATCTACAGGTTATAGAGGAGCAGATTGTATATAGTGTCCCATCTACAGGTTATAGAGGAGCAGATTGTATATAGTGTCCTATCTACAGGTTATAGAGCAGATTGTATATAGTGTCCTATCTACAGGATATAGAGCAGATTGTATATAGTGTCCTATCTACAGGTTATAGAGGAGCAGATTGTATATAGTGTCCTATCTACAGGTTATAGAGGAGCAGATTGTATATAGTGTCCTATCTACAGGTTATAGAGGAGCAGATTGTATATAGTGTCCTATCTACAGGTTATAGAGGAGCAGATTGTATATAGTGTCCTATCTACAGGTTATAGAGGAGCATATTGTATATAGTGTCCTATCTACAGGTTATAGAGGAGCAGATTGTATATAGTGTCCTATCTACAGGTTATAGAGGAGCAGATTGTATATAGTGTCCTATCTACAGGTTATAGAGGAGCAGATTGTATATAGTGTCCTATCTACAGGTTATAGAGGAGCAGATTGTATATAGTGTCCTATCTACAGGTTATAGAGGAGCAGATTGTATATAGTGTCCTATCTACAGGTTATAGAGGAGCAGATTGTATATAGTGTCCTATCTACAGGTTATAGAGGAGCAGATTGTATATAGTGTCCTATCTATAGGTTATAGAGGAGCAGATTGTATATAGTGTCCTATCTACAGGTTATAGAGCAGATTGTATATAGTGTCCTATCTACAGGTTATAGAGCAGATTGTATATAGTGTCCTATCTACAGGTTATAGAGGAGCAGATTGTATATAGTGTCCTATCTACAGGTTATAGAGGAGCAGATTGTATATAGTGTCCTATCTACAGGTTATAGAGCAGATTGTATATAGTGTCCTATCTACAGGTTATAGAGGAGCAGATTGTATATAGTGTCCTATCTACAGGTTATAGAGGAGCAGATTGTATATAGTGTCCTATCTACAGGTTATAGAGGGGCAGATTGTATATAGTGTCCTATCTACAGGTTATAGAGGAGCAGATTGTATATAGTGTCCTATCTACAGGTTATAGAGGAGCAGATTGTATATAGTGTCCTATCTACAGGTTATATAGAGCAGATTGTATATAGTGTCCTATCTACAGGTTATATAGAGCAGATTGTATATAGTGTCCCATCTACAGGTTATATAGAGCAGATTGTATATAGTGTCCCATCTACAGGTTATAGAGGAGCAGATTGTATATAGTGTCCCATCTACAGGTTATATAGAGCAGATTGTATATAGTGTCCCATCTACAGGTTATAGAGGAGCAGATTGTATATAGTGTCCCATCTACAGGTTATAGAGGAGCAGATTGTATATAGTGTCCCATCTACAGGTTATAGAGGAGCAGATTGTATATAGTGTCCCATCTACAGGTTATAGAGGAGCAGATTGTATATAGTGTCCCATCTACAGGTTATAGAGCAGATTGTATATAGTGTCCTATCTACAGGTTATAGAGCAGATTGTATATAGTGTCCTATCTACAGGTTATAGAGCAGATTGTATATAGTGTCCTATCTACAGGTTATAGAGCAGATTGTATATAGTGTCCTATCTACAGGTTATAGGAGGAGCAGATTGTATATAGTGTCCTATCTACAGGTTATAGAGGAGCAGATTGTATATAGTGTCCTATCTACAGGTTATAGAGGAGCAGATTGTATATAGTGTCCTATCTACAGGTTATAGAGGAGCAGATTGTATATAGTGTCCTATCTACAGGTTATAGAGCAGATTGTATATAGTGTCCTATCTACAGGTTATAGAGCAGATTGTATATAGTGTCCTATCTACAGGTTATAGAGGAGCAGATTGTATATAGTGTCCTATCTACAGGTTATAGAGGAGCAGATTGTATATAATGTCCTATCTACAGGTTATAGAGGAGCAGATTGTATATAGTGTCCTATCTACAGGTTATAGAGGAGCAGATTGTATATAGTGTCCTATCTACAGGTTATAGAGGGGCAGATTGTATATAGTGTCCTATCTACAGGTTATAGAGGAGCAGATTGTATATAGTGTCCTATCTACAGGTTATAGAGCAGATTGTATATAGTGTCCTATCTATAGGTTATAGAGGAGCAGATTGTATATAGTGTCCTATCTATAGGTTATAGAGGAGCAGATTGTATATAGTGTCCTATCTACAGGTTATAGAGGAGCAGATTGTATATAGTGTCCTATCTACAGGTTATAGAGGGGCAGATTGTATATAGTGTCCTATCTACAGGTTATAGAGGGGCAGATTGTATATAGTGTCCTATCTACAGGTTATAGAGGAGCAGATTGTATATAGTGTCCTATCTACAGGTTATAGAGGAGCAGATTGTATATAGTGTCCTATCTACAGGTTATAGAGCAGATTGTATATAGTGTCCTATCTATAGGTTATAGAGGAGCAGATTGTATATAGTGTCCTATCTATAGGTTATAGAGGAGCAGATTGTATATAGTGTCCTATCTACAGGTTATAGAGGAGCAGATTGTATATAGTGTCCTATCTACAGGTTATAGAGCAGATTGTATATAGTGTCCTATCTACAGGTTATAGAGGAGCAGATTGTATATAGTGTCCTATCTATAGGTTATAGAGGAGCAGATTGTATATAGTGTCCTATCTACAGGTTATATAGAGCAGATTGTATATAGTGTCCTATCTACAGGTTATAGAGGAGCAGATTGTATATAGTGTCCTATCTACAGGTTATAGAGGAGCAGATTGTATATAGTGTCCTATCTACAGGTTATATAGAGCAGATTGTATATAGTGTCCTATCTACAGGTTATATAGAGCAGATTGTATATAGTGTCCTATCTACAGGTTATAGAGGGGCAGATTGTATATAGTGTCCTATCTACAGGTTATAGAGGAGCAGATTGTATATAGTGTCCTATCTACAGGTTATAGAGGGGCAGATTGTATATAGTGTCCTATCTACAGGTTATAGAGGGGCAGATTGTATATAGTGTCCTATCTACAGGTTATAGAGGAGCAGATTGTATATAGTGTCCTATCTACAGGTTATAGAGGAGCAGATTGTATATAGTGTCCTATCTACAGGTTATAGAGCAGATTGTATATAGTGTCCTATCTATAGGTTATAGAGGAGCAGATTGTATATAGTGTCCTATCTAAAGGTTATAGAGGAGCAGATTGTATATAGTGTCCTATCTACAGGTTATAGAGGAGCAGATTGTATATAGTGTCCCATCTACAGGTTATAGAGCAGATTGTATATAGTGTCCTATCTACAGGTTATAGAGGAGCAGATTGTATATAGTGTCCTATCTACAGGTTATAGAGGAGCAGATTGTATATAGTGTCCTATCTACAGGTTATAGAGCAGATTGTATATAGTGTCCTATCTACAGGTTATAGAGGAGCAGATTGTATATAGTGTCCTATCTACAGGTTATAGAGCAGATTGTATATAGTGTCCTATCTACAGGTTATAGAGGAGCAGATTGTATATAGTGTCCTATCTACAGGTTATAGAGGAGCAGATTGTATATAGTGTCCTATCTACAGGTTATAGAGGAGCAGATTGTATATAGTGTCCTATCTACAGGTTGTAGAGCAGATTGTATATAGTGTCCTATCTACAGGTTATAGAGGAGCAGATTGTATATAGTGTCCCATCTACAGGTTATAGAGCAAATTGTATATAGTGTCCTATCTACAGGTTATAGAGGAGGAGATTGTATATAGTGTCCTATCTACAGGTTATAGAGGGGCAGATTGTATATAGTGTCCCATCTACAGGTTATAGAGGGGCAGATTGTATATAGTGTCCCATCTACAGGTTATAGAGCAGATTGTATATAGTGTCCTATCTACAGGTTATAGAGGGGCAGATTGTATATAGTGTCCCATCTACAGGTTATAGAGCAGATTGTATATAGTGTCCCATCTACAGGTTATAGAGGGGCAGATTGTATATAGTGTCCTATCTACAGGTTATAGAGCAGATTGTATATAGTGTCCTATCTACAGGTTATAGAGGAGCAGATTGTATATAGTGTCCTATCTACAGGTTATAGAGGAGCAGATTGTATATAGTGTCCTATCTACAGGTTATAGAGGAGCAGATTGTATATAGTGTCCTATCTACAGGTTATAGAGGAGCAGATTGTATATAGTGTCCTATCTACAGGTTATAGAGGAGCAGATTGTATATAGTGTCCTATCTACAGGTTATAGAGGAGCAGATTGTATATAGTGTCCTATCTACAGGTTATAGAGGGGCAGATTGTATATAGTGTCCTATCTACAGGTTATAGAGGAGCAGATTGTATATAGTGTCCTATCTACAGGTTATAGAGGAGCAGATTGTATATAGTGTCCTATCTACAGGTTATAGAGGAGCAGATTGTATATAGTGTCCTATCTACAGGTTATAGAGGGGCAGATTGTATATAGTGTCCTATCTACAGGTTATAGAGGAGCAGATTGTATATAGTGTCCTATCTACAGGTTATAGAGGAGCAGATTGTATATAGTGTCCTATCTACAGGTTATGGGCAGATTGTATATAGTGTCCTATCTACAGGTTATAGAGGAGCAGATTGTATATAGTGTCCTATCTATAGGTTATAGAGGAGCAGATGGTATATAGTGTCCTATCTACAGGTTATAGAGCAGATTGTATATAGTGTCCTATCTACAGGTTATAGAGGAGCAGATTGTATATAGTGTCCTATCTACAGGTTATAGAGCAGATTGTATATAGTGTCCCATCTACAGGTTATAGAGCAGATTGTATATAGTGTCCTATCTACAGGTTATAGAGGAGCAGATTGTATATAGTGTCCTATCTACAGGTTATAGAGGAGCAGATTGTATATAGTGTCCTATCTACAGGTTATAGAGGAGCAGATTGTATATAGTGTCCTATCCATAGGTTATATAGAGCAGATTGTATATAGTGTCCTATCTACAGGTTATAGAGGAGCAGATGGTATATAGTGTCCTATCTACAGGTTATAGAGCAGATTGTATATAGTGTCCTATCTACAGGTTATAGAGGAGCAGATGGTATATAGTGTCCTATCTACAGGTTATAGAGCAGATTGTATATAGTGTCCTATCTACAGGTTATAGAGGAGCAGATTGTATATAGTGTCCTATCTACAGGTTATAGAGCAGATTGTATATAGTGTCCTATCTACAGGTTATAGAGGAGCAGATTGTATATAGTGTCCTATCTACAGGTTATAGAGCAGATTGTATATAGTGTCCTATCTACAGGTTATAGAGGAGCAGATTGTATATAGTGTCCTATCTATAGGTTATAGAGGAGCAGATTGTATATAGTGTCCTATCTACAGGTTATAGAGCAGATTGTATATAGTGTCCTATCTACAGGTTATAGAGGAGCAGATTGTATATAGTGTCCTATCTATAGGTTATAGAGGAGCAGATTGTATATAGTGTCCTATCTACAGGTTATAGAGGAGCAGATTGTATATAGTGTCCTATCTACAGGTTATAGAGCAGATTGTATATAGTGTCCTATCTACAGGTTATAGAGGAGCAGATTGTATATAGTGTCCTATCTATAGGTTATAGAGGAGCAGATGGTATATAGTGTCCTATCTACAGGTTATAGAGCAGATTGTATATAGTGTCCTATCTACAGGTTATAGAGGAGCAGATTGTATATAGTGTCCTATCTACAGGTTATAGAGGAGCAGATGGTATATAGTGTCCTATCTACAGGTTATAGAGCAGATTGTATATAGTGTCCTATCTACAGGTTATAGAGCAGCAGATTGTATATAGTGTCCTATCTACAGGTTATATAGAGCAGATTGTATATAGTGTCCTATCTATAGGTTATAGAGGAGCAGATTGTATATAGTGTCCCATCTACAGGTTATAGAGGAGCAGATTGTATATAGTGTCCTATCTACAGGTTATAGAGGAGCAGATTGTATATAGTGTCCTATCTATAGGTTATAGAGGAGCAGATGGTATATAGTGTCCTATCTACAGGTTATAGAGCAGATTGTATATAGTGTCCTATCTACAGGTTATAGAGGAGCAGATTGTATATAGTGTCCTATCTATAGGTTATAGAGGAGCAGATTGTATATAGTGTCCTATCTACAGGTTATAGAGGAGCAGATTGTATATAGTGTCCTATCTATAGGTTATAGAGGAGCAGATGGTATATAGTGTCCTATCTACAGGTTATAGAGCAGATTGTATATAGTGTCCTATCTACAGGTTATAGAGGAGCAGATTGTATATAGTGTCCTATCTACAGGTTATAGAGGAGCAGATTGTATATAGTGTCCCATCTACAGGTTATAGAGCAGATTGTATATAGTGTCCCATCTACAGGTTATAGAGCAGATTGTATATAGTGTCCTATCTACAGGTTATAGAGCAGATTGTATATAGTGTCCTATCTACAGGTTATAGAGGAGCAGATTGTATATAGTGTCCTATCTACAGGTTATAGAGCAGATTGTATATAGTGTCCTATCTATAGGTTATAGAGGAGCAGATTGTAATAATCTGGAAATTACAGATGGTTGCAAAAGTTTTAGGCAGGTGTGGAAAAATGTGGCACAGTAAGAATACTTTCAGACCTTGAAGGGTTAATATGTTAATATTCGGTGTGATCTTTGGCCTTCGCCTCGGTACTGATAGGTTTGTCAGGGCAGGGAGGTTTTTCTCACCGCCATCTTGGTGCACTAAGCAGAGTATCTTCTGTGGATGTTCCTTGCTCCAATCCGTCTCTTCATGTCATCCCAGACAGACTGGGCTGTATCTGTGGGGGCTGGGTCATCACTTCCAGGACTCCACAAGGCAAAGGTCACAGCAAATACTGAGGACATTTACCTTTCACCTTTCTTCACTCACTCCATATAATAATAAACTATTAACCCTTCTATTGCTGGAAGCAGTCTAACTGCGCAGCATTTTTTAAGCCTGCCTAAAACTTTTACACATTACTGTAGATACAGGGCTAGTGCAGAAAACTGAGCGTTTGTCTCTGGTGAAGGAAAATCTTTCTACAACCCTCCGGATCCCACCTAGAGACATCTAGAGTTAGCCATAAAGAGGCCACAAATAGAAGGAGAAGGTGTGATCCATTGTGGCCAGGTGTGACCCATTGTGGCAGAGTGATCCATTGTGGCCGGGTGTGACCCATCATGGCTGGGTGTGACCCATCGTGGCCGGGTGTGACTCATCGTGGCCGGGTGTGACTCATCGTGGCCGGGTGTGACTCATCGTGGCAGAGTGATCCATCGTGGCTGGGTGTGACCCATTGTGGCAGAGTGATCCATCGTGGCCGGGTGTGACCCATTGTGGCAGAGTGATCCATTGTGCTGTGTGTGACCCATTGTGGCAGAGTGATCCATTGTGCTGGGTGTGACCCATTGTGGCAGAGTGATCCATCGTGGCTGAGTGTGATCCATCGTGGCAGAGTGATCCATCGTGGCTGGGTGTGACCCATCGTGGCCGGGTGTGACCCATCGTGGCCGGGTGATCCATCGTGGCCGGGTGTGACCTATCATGGCAGAGTGATCCATCATGGCCATATGTGACCCATTGTGGCAGAGCGATCCATCGTGGCCAGGTGTGACCTATCATGGCAGAGTGATCCATCATGGCCATATGTGACCCATTGTGGCAGAGCGATCCATCGTGGCTGGGTGTGACCCATCGTGGCCGGGTGTGACCCATCGTGGCCGGGTGATCCATCGTGGCCGGGTGTGACCTATCATGGCAGAGTGATCCATCATGGCCATATGTGACCCATTGTGGCAGAGCGATCCATCGTGGCCAGGTGTGACCTATCATGGCAGAGTGATCCATCATGGCCATATGTGACCCATTGTGGCAGAGCGATCCATCGTGGCCAGGTGTGACCTATCATGGCAGAGTGATCCATCATGGCCATATGTGACCCATTGTGGCAGAGCGATCCATCGTGGCTGGGTGTGACCCATCGTGGCCGGGTGTGACCCATCGTGGCCGGGTGATCCATCGTGGCCGGGTGTGACCTATCATGGCAGAGTGATCCATCATGGCCATATGTGACCCATTGTGGCAGAGCGATCCATCGTGGCCAGGTGTGACCTATCATGGCAGAGTGATCCATCATGGCCATATGTGACCCATTGTGGCAGAGCGATCCATCGTGGCCAGGTGTGACCTATCATGGCAGAGTGATCCATCATGGCCATATGTGACCCATTGTGGCAGAGCGATCCATCGTGGCTGGGTGTGACCCATCGTGGCCGGGTGTGACCCATCGTGGCCGGGTGATCCATCGTGGCCGGGTGTGACCTATCATGGCAGAGTGATCCATCATGGCCATATGTGACCCATTGTGGCAGAGCGATCCATCGTGGCCAGGTGTGACCTATCATGGCAGAGTGATCCATCATGGCCATATGTGACCCATTGTGGCAGAGCGATCCATCGTGGCCAGGTGTGACCTATCATGGCAGAGTGATCCATCATGGCCATATGTGACCCATTGTGGCAGAGCGATCCATCGTGGCTGGGTGTGACCCATCGTGGCCGGGTGTGACCCATCGTGGCCGGGTGATCCATCGTGGCCGGGTGTGACCTATCATGGCAGAGTGATCCATCATGGCCATATGTGACCCATTGTGGCAGAGCGATCCATCGTGGCCAGGTGTGACCTATCATGGCAGAGTGATCCATCATGGCCATATGTGACCCATTGTGGCAGAGCGATCCATCGTGGCCAGGTGTGACCTATCATGGCAGAGTGATCCATCATGGCCATATGTGACCCATTGTGGCAGAGCGATCCATCGTGGCTGGGTGTGACCCATCGTGGCCGGGTGTGACCCATCGTGGCCGGGTGATCCATCGTGGCCGGGTGTGACCTATCATGGCAGAGTGATCCATCATGGCCATATGTGACCCATTGTGGCAGAGCGATCCATCGTGGCCAGGTGTGACCTATCATGGCAGAGTGATCCATCATGGCCATATGTGACCCATTGTGGCAGAGCGATCCATCGTGGCTGGGTGTGACCTATCATGGCAGAGTGATCCATCATGGCCATATGTGACCCATTGTGGCAGAGCGATCCATCGTGGCCAGGTGTGACCCATCATGGCAGAGTGATCCATCGTGGCCGGGTGTGACCCATTGTGGCAGAGCGATCCATCGTGGCCGGGTGTGACCCATTGTGGCAGAGTGATCCATCGTGGCTGGGGCAATCACTCATGGCCGGGACGATCCTGTCCTCTGGGGTGATCACTGATGGTCGGGGTGATCCTTCATGTCGGGGGCGATCCTGTTCTCTGGGGTGATCCCATCCTCTGGGATATGTTACCCGGCAGAGTTTTTGGGGGATATTAATCTTTTGGCACATCCACTGGTTAAGAAAAGTAAATCCTTGTGTATAGAGAAGACTGAACGGTCGGGAGACTCCCGGGAGGAGAATCGGCGCTGCCTATAGTTCTGCTGCTTCTATATGTACATATAGCGGTGTACATAGAAACAGGAATGGGGGGGGGGGGTAAATATTCTTACCATCATACCCCATTACCTTGGACGAGGAGGGTACAGTTTTATCATGCCCTTGTGTATGTAACAGATAAACTTTATTTAAGGGGTCCTCTCATCACAGACATGGACGTCACATGGGGTCCGCAGATATCTCTACGGGCATTCAGCTGTCCTCAGAACTGTATGGAGAGGGACGCACATGCATGGCTATTGGAATGAGGGGTTGGGGTTCCTCCATTTTGGAGATTGGAAACGCCTTTAGTATCTGTGATGAGAATAGCCCTTTAACGGGAGCTCTTAAAGTCAAGGTGGTGTCACAAACCTCCTGTGGACCTTATGGGAAGACCTTCGTATACTTTGGGTCTTACCGATTTACGGAACGCAGGAAACTGCTGGACTTGCAAAGAGGCATTCAGAAAAGCATGCATCGAAACCGCGGCCGCACCGCCGGGGCAAGAGAGAGCAAGACATGTCAGTGCAAGTCAATCATCACCATCACAGAGACAACTTCATGGACATGCAGAGTGACAACCAACATGGAGGCCGAATAGCAGGCAAGGCAAGCGCATGGGGGCTGTGACAGCAATGGGGTCCAATCTGGTCTACACGCCTGTGCAGCACACGCATAGCATGTTATTAGCAAGCATAAGATGGCGGCAGGAAGGAAGGCTCGAGGATTATGGGAACATCTCAAGGATGGCGGACGAGTCATTTATGTGTAATGACCAGAAGTGGGTTGCGGAGCTGAAGACACGGGGTGACATATTACAAGACTGGCCTGTCCTACGGGGCGTCTGACACGGTGTGTCACATGTCCTGTTCATAGCTCAGTCCCATTCAAGCTGTGACGGCCGCCATATAAATGTACAGTGCGGTGCTAGGTCCTCTATGAGGAGGCCACAACATTCACGTGAACATGGTGGTCTCTTCAAACAGCTGATCAGCAGGGGTCTGTGTGTCAGACTCCCACCCGTCTGACCCGTCCTATTCCTCAGCTTATTTCTGGCCTTATAGCAGTGACCCTGCCAGGCCTCCATATAATCTCTACCCCAATGGGGGCCTAAACAGACTAAAAGTCACAATTTTGTGAGAAAAATTACGCAGCAAAAATTGTGACTTTTCCATCCTTTAACTGCCCCCCCCCCCCCAATCCTCTGATTCCGTCACAATCTGTCCTGTGAGTTTCAGCACCCAATATGCTAATCGGACTCTCTATTGTCAGGTGGGCGGTCTCAGACATATGATTCCCTCCAGGACCGCCCACATGACACTACATAGCCCAATCAGGATACTGGATGCTGCCCCCAATTCAGTGGAGAAAGAGTTGGAGTTGGTAGAGGTGCTCCTAAAGTGCAGGGACGGTCCCGTCTCCTCTGTCCTGGTCTCGCTTGTCTTGGTGATTTCTTTCCACAGTGGACTCTTCATGGTTGGCGCCATTTTACTCCATTGTGCAGATTGTGCCCTGTGAATTGCTGTTGCAGCGTTGTGGGTGTCAAAAATGGCGACATCTGCAGAAACGTGGCAGGTTAAAGGTCAAGAGTTACCAACGAGCAGTCGAGGCAGCCATTGTGTAAGCGCTGAATACTCCCGGCTGTATATCTCAACGCCAACGAGATGTCAAAACTGAACTAGTGGGCAGAGAAGACCCCTCGCAAGTGACCCCTCCAGACGCTGCCCCAGGCTCTAATAGCAGGGGTGTCCTAAAATGTGTCATCGGCACCACAAAATGTCTACAAAGAGCGGAGACGCCTCATGAGATACGGGTCAAGGGATTATCCATTAACAGGACACAATGAGGTGCTGGATAGGACAAATGATGGATCCCAGATGGCACCAAAGACTCCGCGGCCAATCACTGGACCCGCTGGGCATGGGGTGCCCATAATAATGTGGCCCTGGCACTACGGGGTGCTGGATAGGACAAATGATGGATCCCAGATGGCACCAAAGACTCCGCGGCAGATCACCGGGCCCACTGGGCATGGGGTGCCCATAGTAATGTAGCCCTGGCACTATGAGGCGCTGGATAGGACAAATCATGGATCCCAGATGGCACTAGACCCTCCTCGGCAGATCACTGGACCCACTGGGTATGGGGTGCCCATAGTAATGTGGCCCTGGCACTATGTGGTGCTGGATAGGACAAATCATGGATCCCAGATGGCACCAAAGACTCCGCGGCCAATCACTGGACCCGCTGGGCATGGGGTGCCCATAGTAATGTGGCCCTGGCACTATGGGGCGCTGGATAGGACAAATCATGGATCCCAGATGGCACTAGACCCTCCTCGGCAGATCACTGGACCCACTGGGCATGGGGTGCCCATAGTAATGTGGCCCTGGCACTATGTGGGTGCTGGATAGGACAAATGATGGATCCCAGATGGCACCAAAGACTCTGACGCTCAGGTCCTCCACTGATCAGCTGTGATTTCTACGGCCTCTCCACCTCACACCAAACACATTGCTGTACATCGCCTAGAGATTGTGCTTGGTATGGCAGCTCAGGCCCATTGTCTAGAACGAGACTGAACTGCACACAAATCATCTATATATTAGTGAGTGGGCAGCGTGGCCCCCACCATCTATATATTAGTGAGTGGGCAGCGTGGCCCCCCACCATCTATATATTAGTGAGTGGGCAGCGTGGCCCCCCACCATCTATATATTAGTGAGTGGGCAGCGTGGCCCCCCACCATCTATATATTAGTGAGTGGGCAGCGTGGCCCCCACCATCTATATATTAGTGAGTGGGCAGCGTGGCCCCCCACCATCTATATATTAGTGAGTGGGCAGCGTGGCCCCCACCATCTATATATTAGTGAGTGGGCAGCGTGGCCCCCCACCATCTATATATTAGTGAGTGGGCAGCGTGGCCCCCCACCATCTATATATTAGTGAGTGGGCAGTGTGGCCCCCCACCATCTATATATTAGTGAGTGGGCAGTGTGGCCCCCCACCATCTATATATTAGTGAGTGGGCAGCGTGGCCCCCCCATCTATATATTAGTGAGTGGGCAGCATGGCCCCCATCTATATATTAGTGAGTGGGCAGTGTGGCCCCCCCATCTATATATTAGTGAGTGGGCAGTGTGGCCCCCCCATCTATATATTAGTGAGTGGGCAGTGTGGCCCCCCCATCTATATATTAGTGAGTGGGCAGCGTGGCCCCCATCTATATATTAGTGAGTGGGCAGTGTGGCCCCCCCATCTATATATTAGTGAGTGGGCAGTGTGGCCCCCCCATCTATATATTAGTGAGTGGGCAGTGTGGCCCCCCCATCTATATAATAGTGAGTGGGCAGTGTGGCCCCACCATCTATATATTAGTGAGTGGGCAGCGTGGCCCCCATCTATATATTAGTGAGTGGGCAGCGTGGCCCCCCATCTATATATTAGTGAGTGGGCAGCGTGGCCCCCATCTATATATTAGTGAGTGGGCAGTGTGGCCCCCCCATCTATATATTAGTGAGTGGGCAGCGTGGCCCCCATCTATATATTAGTGAGTGGGCAGTGTGGCCCCCCCATCTATATAATAGTGAGTGGGCAGTGTGGCCCCCCATCTATATAGCAATGACTACTTAGATAGCAGCGTCAGGGGCCACATTCGCTAAGCGTTACTGCCTATTGCTGATCCATGGACGTCGGGCCAATGACATACTAGGCCAGAAGCGTCAGTAAAGCGACTCACTCATGCACATGGCAGGCAAACCAAAGAACTTACTCTCTGCGCGCAGGAACAACGACAGAGGAAATAAGAAGAAAGATCTTATATTAGGCAAGAAAGATGCAAATGGTAGATTAAGTGTCATCGAGGCAGAGAAAAGACGCACATAGAAGGAAAGCGAGGAAGAACTAAGCAAGCAACGTAAGAGAGCTCCGGACAAGGCAAGCGACGCAAGAGAGCTCCGGACAAGGCAAGCAACGCAAGAGAGCACCGGACAAGGCAAGCGACGCAAGAGAGCTCCGGACAAGGCAAGCGACGCAAGAGAGCTCCGGACAAGGCAAGCGACGCAAGAGAGCACCGGACAAGGCAAGCGACGCAAGAGAGCTCCGGACAAGGCAAGCAACGCAAGAAAGCACCGGACAAGGCAAGCAACGCAAGAGAGCAACGGACAAGGCAAGCAATGCAAGAAAGCACCGGACAAGGCAAGCAATGCAAGAAAGCACCGGACAAGGCAAGCAACGCAAGAGAGCACCGGACAAGGCAAGCGACCCAAGAGAGCACTGGATAACGCAAGCAATGCAAGAGAGCACTGGATAAGGCAAGCAACGCAAGAGAGCAACGGACAAGGCAAGCAATGCAAGAAAGCACCGGACAAGGCAAGCAATGCAAGAAAGCACCGGACAAGGCAAGCAATGCAAGAGAGCAACGGACAAGGCAAGCGACCCAAGAGAGCACTGGATAACGCAAGCAATGCAAGAGAGCACTGGATAAGGCAAGCAACGCAAGAAAGCACCGGACAAGGCAAGCAACGCAAGAGAGCAACGGACAAGGCAAGCAATGCAAGAAAGCACCGGACAAGGCAAGCAACGCAAGAGAGCAACGGACAAGGCAAGCAACGCAAGAGAGCATGATAATATACAGTATCAAGAACTAGAACAGCACTTGATAGATGGAATACAATAAGCATCGTAAGAGACTAGCAAGCAATGCAACAGCAAATGATGGGTAACTGCACCGGCCTGAGGTCCTTGCCATATATCTCGGTGTAAGGGCCCGGGGCCCTCGCACCTTCCTGACGGTTCTTACGCCCTGCAGACATTAACCCCTGATAGTAAAATGGGGATGCAAAGAAGCAAAGTAGCCACAGACATTGCAAATAGCATAACATGGAGATATAGCATCAGCAAGCAACACGGGAGAGCTGTACAAGGGTATATATAGAGCATATATATATATATATATATATATATATATATATATATATATATATATATATATATAAGCAACACGGGAGAGCTGTAAAGGGTATATATAGAGCATATATATATATATATATATATATATATATATATATATAAGCAACACGGGAGAG
This sequence comes from Leptodactylus fuscus, assembly GCF_031893055.1. Classification (NCBI taxonomy): domain Eukaryota; kingdom Metazoa; phylum Chordata; class Amphibia; order Anura; family Leptodactylidae; genus Leptodactylus; species Leptodactylus fuscus. The sequence continues at coordinate 851,426 of NC_134271.1, read as the reverse complement.
CTGTAAAGGGTATATATAGAATAGATACAGTATATAAGCAACACGGGAGAGCTGTACAAGGGTATATATAGAGCATATATATATATATATATATATATATATAAGCAACACGGGAGAGCTGTAAAGGGTATATATAGAATAGATACAGTATATAAGCAACACGGGAGAGCTGTACAAGGGTATATATAGAATAGATACAGTATATAAGCAACACGGGAGAGCTGTACAAGGGTATATATAGAGCATATATATATAAGCAACACGAGAGAGCTGTACAAGGGTATATATAGAGCATATATATATATAAGCAACACGAGAGAGCTGTACAAGGGTATATATAGAATATATATATATATATATATATATATATATATATATATATGTATAGCCAGAGAAACATATCAAGCTACTGAGGTATACAGGATGCAGAAAGCAAGAGCCAGATAATACAACAGTGATAATAACGGTATATACTGACCATAATAATATACATCAGTGATATACACTATATACAAGACGTATGGTATATACTATATACATAGGGACAACCTGCCATTGTAGCATGGGACGTGAGAGATGATATCCTCAGCACCTCTCACAGGGCCGTGTTTCAGACAGACTCTATTGATGGACTGAAGTGTTAATAAAGTCTAAGATCCCCCTGTCAGTATATATATATATATGAGTGTATATACTGTATATGTGTGTGTGAGTGTATATACTGTATATGTATATATAATGTATATATATTCTTGTGTATACATTTCTCCGATGTCTATGTCTCTAGCAGCAGGTGGGTTTCAGGCCCCTCGCACAGCCGGCAGCCACGTCCCATCTGTACATTATAGCAGCCTTCCCTTCTCTTCTCCATACGGCCCTGACCACCATGATGACTTCTCCACACCAGGTCGGTGCACACAAGCCTCCCATCATTCTGCTGTGCTCCCCAATACGGGTGGAATCTGCCCCACATTACACAGCTACATGGTAACTCCCCCCAATATCTCGGGTCTATAAGAGGAAGACACTTCACTATCAGAATAACCAGCTCAGTGACCTGTAACCTTCAGTCCATCAGGGAATCCTATATCAGGCCTTGTGAGAGAGGATATGACATATATAAGACATATATGGGCCCCGCAGATGGCCGGGCACAGGATACACCCAGACTGTGGCCATCGCCCGCCCATTACCCCGGGTCTTCCTCTACACTCACCTTTTCTTGAGAAGAGCGCTAAAGTCCAGTTCTCCGGCTTCTTCAGCTCCATCTCCACTGGAATAAAACACAAGAGGTGTCCAGTAAGAGAATACACTATATATATATGTATATAGACGCTATAACGGCATTATAGGCCTCAACGGTCCCGGCCAACCTGATGGGGGTAGTAGCACTATAGTGGCATTACAAGGCTCCCCAGTCAGGGGCCAATCTGATGGGGGTAGTAGCACTATAGTGGCATTACAAGGCTCTCTGGTTGGGGCCAATCTGATGGGGGTAGTAGCACTATAGTGGCATTACAAGGCTCTATGGTCCCGGCCAACCTGATGGGGGTAGTAGCACTATAGTGGCATTACAAGGCTCTCTGGTCCCGGCCAACCTGATGGGGGTAGTAGCACTATAGTGGCATTACAAGGCTCTCTGGTCAGGGGCCAACCTGATGGGGGTAGTAGCACTATAGTGGCATTACAAGGCTCTCCGGTTGGGGCCAACCTGATGGGGGTAGTAGCACTACAGTGGCATTACAAGGCTCTCTGGTTGGGGCCAATCTGATGGGGGTAGTAGCACTATAGTGGCATTACAAGGCTCTCTGGTTGGGGCCAATCTGATGGGGGTAGTAGCACTATAGTGGCATTACAAGGCTCTCTGGTTGGGGCCAACCTGATGGGGGTAGTAGCACTATAGTGGCATTACAAGGCTCTCTGGTTGGGGCCAACCTGATGGGGGTAGTAGCACTATAGTGGCATTACAAGGCTCTCTGGTTGGGGCCAATCTGATGGGGGTAGTAGCACTATAGTGGCATTACAAGGCTCTCTGGTCAGGGGCCAACCTGATGGGGGTAGTAGCACTATAGTGGCATTACAAGGCTCTCTGGTCAGGGGCCAACCTGATGGGGGTAGTAGCACTATAGTGGCATTACAAGGCTCTCTGGTTGGGGCCAATCTGATGGGGGTAGTAGCACTATAGTGGCATTACAAGGCTCTCTGGTCAGGGGCCAACCTGATGGGGGTAGTAGCACTATAGTGGCATTACAAGGCTCTCTGGTCAGGGGCCAATCTGATGGGGGTAGTAGCACTATAGTGGCATTACAAGGCTCTCTGGTTGGGGCCAACCTGATGGGGGTAGTAGCACTATAGTGGCATTACAAGGCTCTCTGGTTGGGGCCAACCTGATGGGGGTAGTAGCACTACAGTGGCATTACAAGGCTCTCTGGTTGGGGCCAATCTGATGGGGGTAGTAGCACTATAGTGGCATTACAAGGCTCTCTGGTTGGGGCCAATCTGATGGGGGTAGTAGCACTATAGTGGCATTACAAGGCTCTCTGGTCAGGGGCCAATCTGATGGGGGTAGTAGCACTACAGTGGCATTACAAGGCTCTCTGGTTGGGGCCAATCTGATGGGAGTAGTAGCACTATAGTGGCATTACAAGGCTCTCTGGTTGGGGCCAATCTGATGGGGGTAGTAGCACTATAGTGGCATTACAAGGCTCCCCAGTCAGGGGCCAATCTGATGGGGGTAGTAGCACTATAGTGGCATTACAAGGCTCTCTGGTCAGGGGCCAATCTGATGGGGGTAGTAGCACTATAGTGGCATTACAAGGCTCTCTGGTCCCGGCCAACCTGATGGGGGTAGTAGCACTATAGTGGCATTACAAGGCTCTCTGGTCAGGGGCCAACCTGATGGGGGTAGTAGCACTATAGTGGCATTACAAGGCTCTCTGGTTGGGGCCAACCTGATGGGGGTAGTAGCACTATAGTGGCATTACAAGGCTCTCTGGTCAGGGGCCAATCTGATGGGGGTAGTAGCACTATAGTGGCATTACAAGGCTCTCTGGTCCCGGCCAACCTGATGGGGGTAGTAGCACTATAGTGGCATTACAAGGCTCTCTGGTTGGGGCCAACCTGATGGGGGTAGTAGCACTATAGTGGCATTACAAGGCTCTCTGGTCAGGGGCCAACCTGATGGGGGTAGTAGCACTATAGTGGCATTACAAGGCTCTCTGGTTGGGGCCAACCTGATGGGGGTAGTAGCACTATAGTGGCATTACAAGGCTCTCTGGTTGGGGCCAACCTGATGGGGGTAGTAGCACTATAGTGGCATTACAAGGCTCTCTGGTCAGGGGCCAACCTGATGGGGGTAGTAGCACTATAGTGGCATTACAAGGCTCTCTGGTCAGGGGCCAACCTGATGGGGGTAGTAGCACTATAGTGGCATTACAAGGCTCTCTGGTCAGGGGCCAACCTGATGGGGGTAGTAGCACTATAGTGGCATTACAAGGCTCTCTGGTCAGGGGCCAACCTGATGGGGGTAGTAGCACTATAGTGGTATTACAAGGCTCTCTGGTCGGGGCCAACCTGATGGGGGTAGTAGCACTACAGTGGCATTACAAGGCTCTCTGGTTGGGGCCAATCTGATAGGGGTAGTAGCACTATAGTGGCATTACAAGGCTCTCTGGTGGGGCCAATCTGATGGGGGTAGTAGCACTATAGTGGCATTACAAGGCTCCCTGGTCGGGGCCACCCTACGGGTCCAGTCGTCCTTATATCATCATTTACGGTCTCTATTGTCATAAATAGTTGGTTACAGGAATTGCCCGAGGCTCCGTATTCACAGGACAGGCCATCAGTATGTGATAAAAAAAAAAGAGTCCCAAACCTGGTACTGGAGAGCAGCGGGACTGAGGCGCCCCCCATCCCGAAATACCCAGACACTGACCTGTAGCGGGAAACCTTAATGGGCGAAGGATCCGCCAAACGCTAGATCTACGACAGCTTCATGGAAAAGCTTACATGACAATGGGGCTACAGACAATGGGGCTACTGACAATGGGGCTACAGACAATGGGGCTACAGACAATGGGGCTACAGACAATAGGGCTACAGACAACGGGGCTACAGACAACGGGGCTACTGACAACGGGGCTACTGACAACGGGGCTACTGACAACGGGGCTACTGACAACGGGGCTACTGACAACGGGGCTACTGACAACGGGGGTAACGATCAGGACCCTAAATAGCCATCCCTGCCCAGAAAGCCTGGACCTGCTGTAATAGCGGACACCGCCCATGGAGGAGAGGGGCGCTGCACCCCACTATCATAGTTTATACTCTGCGATGTCCCAGTGGGGATCAGAAGCCATAAGCCAATGGCCGCACTATACACCACAGCCGTAGGGATCACTTATACAAGCCGCATACGGGGAACACCAGTGATACAGGGAGGCCGGAGCAGCGAGATCTGCAAGAGACAGAGATAGCCTGCGCCACCATATAGCTCCTGGGGGTGACAGGTGTAACACAAGCGCTGTATATTCCATACATTGAGCTGTGCGCAGCATGCGGGTAGTGGTGAGGATGATGGGTGCCGGGGGTGCAGGGAGGAAGGACACAACACACTCAGCTCTGCTCAGTCACCTGCTCAGCAATTATCCCAATGATAAAATGACAAAAATATTCTTAAAGGGTAAAAAAATCTGATCTTATGCTGAATCCATCTTTGCTTCAAGCTCCGTATCCCAAATTTTTCGCATCATGACCAAATTCCAGGGCGCTGAGCCGGGGTCTGAAGATCGGGATAAACATGATCCAGGGTTGTCAGAGTAGTCGGAGGTTCATTGGGCGCCTCAGGTTAAAGGATTCTGGCAGTCCGACAACCCTTGGGACTGACTGGGCCGGGACTGTCCCCCAAGAACCAACACACATCTAAGGCCACTCCAATGGGCGACCCTACACTGGAAGCCATAGGGTGGGCGGTGCCGCGGGCTTTGCTCAGTTTAGGCAATGGCTAACGAGGCTTCCCCAAGATACGGGGTGAAAAATCAGCGCTCTCTGCAATGGTGGGCCTATAATGGGACGCGGCCATCGGCCAGGTATGACTGGAGACTGGCCATACGGCTCAGACACACTGACACTGCGCTCCATGCACCCATATGTGTGATGTGGCCAGGTGTGCATGTCCCCTGCCTGGGGATGACGTTACTGTCAGACTCTTCTACCCTGAGAAGGAAAAGGATTGGCCAATCTGAAATCCAACAGGCCGACCCTTGGCCGCTCCTTGACTTCCCCATCAGCAGAGACTTGGAGGCAGCAGAGGGTCGCAGCGGGCGGGGTAGGAGGGTTGGGCTGGATAAGGTGCAGGATAGATAAGTGACCGTGAGATCGGGGTCTATGAGCAGTAAGAGGAGACAGAAGTGACTCTCTGTCACAGATCACATTCATGGTGTCTGTAGAGGATTCGCAGGGCACGGCCTTCCCTTGTCGTACAATCGGCTGCGGCCATCACTGCGATCCAGAGCAGACGTCACTTCTATAAGATCAGATTTTCCACAATCCATTAGGAAGACGCTCATTGGGATGTGAGAATTGCTGCAGCTTGGCGTAGCTACCTGACAATGGAGATCCTCCTCCGCGCCGCTCCTACTACGCTCCTGGGTGTGTTACACAAGGATTAGGCACCTGGTCACTAATCCGACATTACAAGCAGCCCCCACTTACACCAGGTCACAATCACAAACCTACAACCGTGCACTATAGAATCCATAGGGAAAGACTAAGAGGGGATGTCACCAAACCCCTCGTCCCCTAAGCCATGGAGAGCAGAGAACTAATAGACTGGGCAGAGACGTTCCCCAATAAGAAGAGGGACCCACGAAACTAAGGGAAGCCATGAGCAAGAATACACAACACCCCGACATTACTACAAGATGGGGCACAAAGAAAGCACTTAGAGGTCTCTCATACCCCCATTATACTCCACCTACACTATATATAGACACATAATGTACTGTATATAGATACTCACTAGACTGTATACAGATACTCACTAGACTGTATACAGATACTCACTAGACTGTATAGACACTGTATATAGATACTCACTAGACTGTATATAGATACCTACTATACTGTATAGACACTGTATATAGATACATACCTCCCAACCGTCCCGATTCCCGCGGGACATTCACGATTTGGGTGACATGTCCTGCGGTCCCGGTTGCAGGGAGGTATGTCCCGATTTCAACTCAGATCTGCGTCCAGAGGTCAGCTAACACAGCTTCTCCTCCACTCCCTCGCCACTCTCTGCGCGCCTCTTGCTGACACATATGCGGCTGAAGCGAGGAGCTGACCCGTGTCAGCTCCTTGCTTCAGCCGCATATGTGTCAGCGAGAGGCGCGCAGAGAGCGGCGAGGGAGCGGAGGAGAAGGTAAGTGTAATGTGGAGGTGGAACGTGAAACTGGGGGCTGATGAAGGAGAGGACGGCATGACACTGGGGGCAGAGATGGAGAGGACGGCATGACACTGGGGGCAGAGATGGAGGGGACATGAATCTGGGGGCAGAGATGGGGAGACATGAATCTGGGGGCAGAAATGGAGGGGACATGAATCTGGGGCAGAGATGGAGGGAACATGAATCTGGGGGCAGAGATGGAGGGACATGAATCTGGGGGACAGAGATGGGGGGACATGAATCTGGGGGCAGAGATGGAGGGGACATGAATCTGGGGGCAGAGATGGAGGGGACATGAATCTGGGGGCAGAGATGGAGGGGACATGACTCTGGGGGCAGAGATGGGGGACATGAATCTGGGGGGACATGAATCTGGGGGGACATGAATCTGGGGGGCAGAGATGGGGGGACATGAATCTGGGGGGCAGAGATGGGGGGACATGAATCTGGGGGCAGAGATGGAGGGGACATGAATCTGGGTACAGAGATGGAGGGGACAGGAATCTGGGGGCAGAGATGTGGAGACATGAATCTGGGGGCAGAGATGGGGGGGACATGAATCTGGGGGCAGAGATGTGGAGACATGAATCTGGGGGAAGAGATGGGGGGACATGAATCTGGGGGAAGAGATGGGGGGGGGACATGAATCTGGGGGCAGAGATGGAGGGGGGACATGAATCTGGGGGCAGAGATGGAGGGACGTGAATCTGGGGGCAGAGATGTGGAGACATGAAACTGGGGGCAGAGATGGAGGGGACATGAATCTGGGGGCAGAGATGGGGAGACATGAATCTGGGGGGCAGAGATGGGGGACATGACTCTGGGGGCAGAGATGGGGGACATGAATCTGGGGGGACATGAATCTGGGGGGACATGAATCTGGGGGGACATGAATCTGGGGGCAGAGATGTGGAGACATGAATCTGGGGGCAGAGATGGGGGGACATGAATCTGGGGGAAGAGATGGGGGGGCATGAATCTGGGGGCAGAGATGTGGAGACATGAATCTGGGGGCAGAGATGTGGAGACATGAATCTGGGGGCAGAGATGGAGGGGACATGAATCTGGGGGCAGAGATGGAGGGGACATGAATCTGGGGGCAGAGATGGAGGGGACATGAATCTGGGGGCAGAGATGGAGGGGACATGAATCTGGGGGCAGAGATGGGGGACATGAATCTGGGGGCAGAGATGGAGGGGACATGAATCTGGGGGCAGAGATGGAGGGGACATGAATCTGGGGGAAGAGATGGAGGGGACATGAATCTGGGGACAGAGATGGGGGGACATGAATCTGGGGGCAGAGATGGAGGGGACAGGAATCTGGGGGCAGAGATGGAGGGGACAGGAATCTGGGGGCAGAGATGGAGGGGACATGAATCTGGGGGCAGAGATGGGGGGGACATGAATCTGGGGGCAGAGATGGGGGGGACATGAATCTGGGGGCAGAGATGTGGGGACATGAATCTGGGGGCAGAGATGGAGGGGACATGAATCTGGGGGCAGAGATGGAGGGGACATGAATCTGGGGGCAGAGATGGGGGACATGAATCTGGGGGCAGAGATGGAGGGGACATGAATCTGGGGGCAGAGATGGAGGGGACATGAATCTAGGGGCAGAGATGGAGGGACAGGAATCTGGGGGCAGAGATGGAGGGGACATGAATCTGGGGGCAGAGATGGAGGGGACATGAATCTGGGGGCAGAGATGGAGGGACGTGAATCGGGGGCAGAGATGGAGGGACGTGAATCTGGGGGCAGAGATGGAGAGGACATGAATCTGGGGGCAGAGATGTGGGGACGTGAATCTGGGGGCAGAGATGGAGGGACGTGAATCTGGGGGCAGAGATGGAGGGACATGAATCTGGGGGCAGAGATGGAGAGGACATGAATCTGGGGGCAGAGATGGAGGGACGTGAATCTGGGGGCAGAGATGGAGGGATGTGAATCTGGGGGCGGAGATGGAGAGGACATGAATCTGGGGGCAGAGATGTGGGGACATGAATCTGGGGGCAGAGATGGAGGGACGTGAATCTGGGGGCGGAGATGGAGGGACATGACTCTGGGGGCAGAGATGGAGGGGACATGAAACTGGGGGCAGATGAAGGGTGTATATGAACCTGGGGGAGAGATAGTGGGGGGACATATAATTTACAGGTGACTGTAGGAGGATTATACTGTGTGTGGGCACATGAAAAATTAACGAGTGGGCGGAGTCAACACAAAAGTGGGCAGGGCTAAATTTGCCACGGCGCGCTACGCGCACCGCACATTTTGTCCCTCTTTCAGTTCTTCAAAAGTTGGGAGGTATGTATAGACACTGTATATAGATACTCACTAGACTGTATAGACACTGTATATAGATACTCACTAGACTGTATAGACACTGTATATAGATACTCACTATATGTATAGACACTGTATATAGATACTCACTAGACTGTATAGACACTGTATATAGATACTCACTAGACTGTATAGACACTGTATATAGATACTCACTATATGTATAGACACTGTATATAGATACTCACTAGACTGTATAGACACTGTATATAGATACTCACTAGACTGTATAGACACTGTATATAGATACTCACTAGACTGTATAGACACTGTATATAGATACTCACTAGACTGTATAGACACTGTATATAGATACTCACTAGACTGTATAGACACTGTATATAGATACTCACTAGACTGTATAGACACTGTATATAGATACTCACTAGACTGTATAGACACTGTATATAGATACTCACTATATGTATAGACACTGTATACAGATACTCACGTGCGTCTGAATGCAGAGCGAATATCTATGTCCGATGCGTTGCTGACCTCTGAATGAAAAAGCAGAACATTAGATCTCTGTAATACATTTGCATCCAATATAGAGGTATATATACAACTGAGCCGAGAGAGAGAGACAGAATGAGCTGTGTATATAGTGCTGGATATTGCTGTGAGACCCCAGGACATAATCTATAGGCAGAACGTTCTGGAGGGGCACGTGGCCCTAATGTGGGAGGAGCTTAGCCCGCACACTAGAACATGACAGGTCACTGAAATCATTTACCATTCACATTTAAGTTGAAGTTGCAGCTGTCAAACTTGTCTTTACTGGAGACCTCACATCTGTATCCTCCGGCGTACGTGGTCTTGGCCTTGATAATGTGGATCTCAAAAGTGTAAACCTGAAAGCAAGAGGTGTGTAAGTGCACATGAGCGTAATACACAGTAACACACAGTAATACACAGTAACAAACAATAATACACAATAGTGCACATTAATACACAATAATACACAATAGTGCACAGTAACACACAATAATACACAATAGTGCATAGTAATACACAGTAATACACAATACACAGTAACACACAGTAATGCACAGTAATACACAATAGTGCACAGTAACACACAGCAATACACAATAGTGCACAGTAATACACAATAATACACAGTAACACAATAATACACAGTAACACAATAATACACAGTAACACACAGTAATACACAATAGTGCACAGTAACACACAGTAACACACAATAATACACAATAGTGCACAATAACACACAATAATGCACAGTAACACACAGTAACAGTAATACACAGTAACACACAGTAACACACAATAATACACAGTAACACAATAATACACAGTAATACACAGTAATACACAATAGTGCACAGTAATACACAATACTACACAATAATACACAGTAATACAGTAACAATACACAGTAATACACAATAGTGCACAGTAATACACAATAATACACAGTAACACACAGTAATACACATACACAATAGTGCACAGTAATACACATACACAATAGTGCACAGTAACACACAGTAATACAGAATAGTGCACAGTAATACACAGTAATACACAGTAACACACAATAATACACAATAGTGCACAGTAATACACAATAGTGCACAGTAATACACAATAGTGCACAGTAATACCCATGTCTAGCACCTGCACCCAGCACTAGTATTGAATAATACTAGTTATTATCTATGTCTAATACCTGCCTCTAGTGCCAGTCCCCTTATGTAGTATCAGTTTCCATGTCTAGTATCTGCATTCAGCTTTAGTACTAGTACTCATGTCTAGAACCTGCACCCATGTCTAGTACCTGTGCCATTATCTAGTACCTGTATCCGGCTCTAGTACCCATGTCTAGTACCTGTGCCATTATCTAGTACGTGTATCCGGCTCTAGTGCCCATGTCTAGTACCTGTGCCATTATCTAGTACCCGTATCCGGCTCTAGTACCCATGTCTAGTACCTGTGCCATTATCTAGTATCTGTATCCGGCTCTAGTACCATGTCTAGTACCTGTGCCATTATCTAGTACCTGTATCCGGCTCTAGTGCCATATCTAGTACCTGTGCCATTATCTAGTACGTGTATCCGGCTCTAGTACCATGTCTAGTACCTGTGCCATTATCTAGTACCTGTATCCGGCTCTAGTGCCATGTCTAGTACCTGTGCCATTATCTAGTACATGTATCCGGCTCTAGTGCCATATCTAGTACCTGTGCCATTATCTAGTACCTGTATTCGGCTCTAGTACCATGTCTAGTACCTGTGCCATTATCTAGTACCTGTATCCGGCTCTAGTGCCATGTCTAGTACCAGTGCCATTATCTAGTACCTGTATTCGGCTCTAGTGCCATGTCTAGTACCTGTGCCATTATCTAGTACCTGTATTCGGCTCTAGTGCCATGTCTAGTACCTGTGCCATTATCTAGTACCTGTATTCGGCTCTAGTGCCATGTCTAGTACCTGTGCCATTATCTAGTACCTGTATCCGGCTCTAGTGCCCATGTCTAGTACCTGTGCCATTATCTAGTACCTGTATCCGGCTCTAGTACCATGTCTAGTACCTGTGCCATTATCTAGTACCTGTATTCGGCTCTAGTACCATGTCTAGTACCTGTGCCATTATCTAGTACCTGTATCCGGCTCTAGTGCCATGTCTAGTACCAGTGCCATTATCTAGTACCTGTATTCGGCTCTAGTACCATGTCTAGTACCTGTGCCATTATCTAGTACCTGTATTCGGCTCTAGTACCATGTCTAGTACCTGTGCCATTATCTAGTACCTGTATCCGGCTCTAGTGCCATGTCTAGTACCTGTGCCATTATCTAGTACCTGTATCCGGCTCTAGTGCCATTTCTAGTACCGGTGCCATTATCTAGTACCTGTATCCGGCTCTAGTGACCATGTCTAGTACCTGTGCCATTATCTAGTACCTGTATCCGGCTCTAGTGCCATGTCTAGTACCTGTGCCATTATCTAGTACCTGTATACGGCTCTAGTGCCCATGTCTAGTACCTGTGCCATTATCTAGTACATGTATCCGGCTCTAGTGCCATATCTAGTACCTGTGCCATTATCTAGTACCTGTATCCGGCTCTAGTGCCATGTCTAGTACCTGTGCCATTATCTAGTACCTGTATCCGGCTCTAGTGCCCATGTCTAGTACCTGTGCCATTATCTAGTACCTGTATCCGGCTCTAGTGCCATATCTAGTACCTGTGCCATTATCTAGTACCTGTATCTGGCTCTAGTGCCATGTCTAGTACCGGTGCCATTATCTAGTACCTGTATTCGGCTCTAGTACCATGTCTAGTACCTGTGCCATTATCTAGTACCTGTATACGGCTCTAGTGCCATGTCTAGTACCTGTGCCATTATCTAGTACCTGTATCCGGCTCTAGTGCCCATGTCTAGTACCTGTGCCATTATCTAGTACCTGTATCCGGCTCTAGTGCCATATCTAGTACCTGTGCCATTATCTAGTACCTGTATCCGGCTCTAGTGCCATATCTAGTACCTGTGCCATTATCTAGTACATGTATCCGGCTCTAGTACCATGTCTAGTACCTGTGCCATTATCTAGTACCTGTATCCGGCTCTAGTGCCATATCTAGTACCTGTGCCATTATCTAGTACCTGTATCCGGCTCTAGTGCCATATCTAGTACCTGTGCCATTATCTAGTACCTGTATCCGGCTCTAGTGCCATGTCTAGTACCTGTGCAATTATCTAGTACATGTATCCGGCTCTAGTGCCATGTCTAGTACCTGTGCCATTATCTAGTATCTGTATCTGGCTCTAGTGCCATATCTAGTACCTGTATCCGGCTCTAGTACCCATGTCTAGTACCTGTGCCATTATCTAGTACATGTATCCGGCTCTAGTACCCATGTCTAGTACCTGTGCCATTATCTAGTACCTGTATTCGGCTCTAGTACCATGTCTAGTACCTGTGCCATTATCTAGTACCTGTATTCGGCTCTAGTACCATGTCTAGTACCTGTGCCATTATCTAGTACCTGTATCCGGCTCTAGTGCCATGTCTAGTACCTGTGCCATTATCTAGTACCTGTATCCGGCTCTAGTGCCATTTCTAGTACCGGTGCCATTATCTAGTACCTGTATCCGGCTCTAGTGACCATGTCTAGTACCTGTGCCATTATCTAGTACCTGTATCCGGCTCTAGTGCCATGTCTAGTACCTGTGCCATTATCTAGTACCTGTATACGGCTCTAGTGCCCATGTCTAGTACCTGTGCCATTATCTAGTACATGTATCCGGCTCTAGTGCCATATCTAGTACCTGTGCCATTATCTAGTACCTGTATCCGGCTCTAGTGCCATGTCTAGTACCTGTGCCATTATCTAGTACCTGTATCCGGCTCTAGTGCCATATCTAGTACCTGTGCCATTATCTAGTACCTGTATCTGGCTCTAGTGCCATGTCTAGTACCGGTGCCATTATCTAGTACCTGTATTCGGCTCTAGTACCATGTCTAGTACCTGTGCCATTATCTAGTACCTGTATACGGCTCTAGTGCCATGTCTAGTACCTGTGCCATTATCTAGTACCTGTATCCGGCTCTAGTGCCCATGTCTAGTACCTGTGCCATTATCTAGTACATGTATCCGGCTCTAGTACCATGTCTAGTACCTGTGCCATTATCTAGTACCTGTATCCGGCTCTAGTGCCATATCTAGTACCTGTGCCATTATCTAGTACCTGTATCCGGCTCTAGTGCCATATCTAGTACCTGTGCCATTATCTAGTACCTGTATCCGGCTCTAGTGCCATGTCTAGTACCTGTGCCATTATCTAGTATCTGTATCTGGCTCTAGTGCCATATCTAGTACCTGTATCCGGCTCTAGTGCCATATCTAGTACCTGTGCCATTATCTAGTACCTGTATCCGGCTCTAGTGCCATATCTAGTACCTGTGCCATTATCTAGTACCTGTATCCGGCTCTAGTGCCATATCTAGTACCTGTGCCATTATCTAGTACATGTATCCGGCTCTAGTGCCATGTCTAGTACCTGTGCCATTATCTAGTATCTGTATCTGGCTCTAGTGCCATATCTAGTACCTGTATCCGGCTCTAGTACCCATGTCTAGTACCTGTGCCATTATCTAGTACATGTATCCGGCTCTAGTACCATGTCTAGTACCTGTGCCATTATCTAGTACCTGTATCCGGCTCTAGTGCCATGTCTAGTACCTGTGCCATTATCTAGTACCTGTATCCGGCTCTAGTGCCCATGTCTAGTACCTGTGCCATTATCTAGTACCTGTATCCGGCTCTAGTACCCATGTCTAGTACCTGTGCCATTATCTAGTATCTGTATCCGGCTCTAGTACCATGTCTAGTACCTGTGCCATTATCTAGTACCTGTATCCGGCTCTAGTGCCATATCTAGTACCTGTGCCATTATCTAGTACGTGTATCCGGCTCTAGTACCATGTCTAGTACCTGTGCCATTATCTAGTACCTGTATCCGGCTCTAGTGCCATGTCTAGTACCTGTGCCATTATCTAGTACATGTATCCGGCTCTAGTGCCATATCTAGTACCTGTGCCATTATCTAGTACGTGTATCCGGCTCTAGTACCCATGTCTAGTACCTGTGCCATTATCTAGTACCTGTATCCGGCTCTAGTGCCATGTCTAGTACCTGTGCCATTATCTAGTACCTGTATCCGGCTCTAGTGCCATATCTAGTACCTGTGCCATTATCTAGTACGTGTATCCGGCTCTAGTACCATGTCTAGTACCTGTGCCATTATCTAGTACCTGTATCCGGCTCTAGTGCCATGTCTAGTACCTGTGCCATTATCTAGTACATGTATCCGGCTCTAGTGCCATATCTAGTACCTGTGCCATTATCTAGTACCTGTATTCGGCTCTAGTACCATGTCTAGTACCTGTGCCATTATCTAGTACCTGTATCCGGCTCTAGTGCCATGTCTAGTACCAGTGCCATTATCTAGTACCTGTATTCGGCTCTAGTGCCATGTCTAGTACCTGTGCCATTATCTAGTACCTGTATACGGCTCTAGTACCATGTCTAGTACCTGTGCCATTATCTAGTACATGTATCCGGCTCTAGTGCCATGTCTAGTACCGGTGCCATTATCTAGTACCTGTATCCGGCTCTAGTGCCCATGTCTAGTACCTGTGCCATTATCTAGTACCTGTATCCGGCTCTAGTGCCCATGTCTAGTACCTGTGCCATTATCTAGTACCTGTATCCGGCTCTAGTGCCATGTCTAGTACCAGTGCCATTATCTAGTACCTGTATTCGGCTCTAGTGCCATGTCTAGTACCTGTGCCATTATCTAGTACCTGTATTCGGCTCTAGTACCATGTCTAGTACCTGTATACGGCTCTAGTACCATGTCTAGTACCTGTGCCATTATCTAGTACCTGTATTCGGCTCTAGTACCATGTCTAGTACCTGTGCCATTATCTAGTACCTGTATCCGGCTCTAGTGCCATGTCTAGTACCTGTGCCATTATCTAGTACCTGTATTCGGCTCTAGTGCCCATGTCTAGTACCTGTGCCATTATCTAGTACCTGTATCCGGCTCTAGTGACCATGTCTAGTACCTGTGCCATTATCTAGTACCTGTATTCGGCTCTAGTGCCCATGTCTAGTACCTGTGCCATTATCTAGTACCTGTATCCGGCTCTAGTGCCATGTCTAGTACCTGTATCCGGCTCTAGTACCCATGTCTAGTACCTGTGCCATTATCTAGTACCTGTATCCGGCTCTAGTGCCATGTCTAGTACCTGTGCCATTATCTAGTACGTGTATCCAGCTCTAGTGCCCATGTCTAGTACCTGTGCCATTATCTAGTACGTGTATCCGGCTCTAGTGCCATATCTAGTACCTGTGCCATTATCTAGTACGTGTATCCGGCTCTAATGCCATATCTAGTACCTGTGCCATTATCTAGTACCTGTATCCGGCTCTAGTGCCATGTCTAGTACCTGTGCCATTATCTAGTATCTGTATCTGGCTCTAGTGCCATATCTAGTACCTGTGCCATTATCTAGTACCTGTATCCGGCTCTAGTACCCATGTCTAGTACCTGTGCCATTATCTAGTACATGTATCCGGCTCTAGTGCCATGTCTAGTACCTGTGCCATTATCTAGTACCTGTATCCGGCTCTAGTGCCATGTCTAGTACCTGTGCCATTATCTAGTACCTGTATCCGGCTCTAGTGCCCATGTCTAGTACCTGTGCCATTATCTAGTACGTGTATCCGGCTCTAGTGCCATATCTAGTACCTGTGCCATTATCTAGTACGTGTATCCGGCTCTAGTGCCATATCTAGTACCTGTGCCATTATCTAGTACCTGTATCCGGCTCTAGTGCCATATCTAGTACCTGTGCCATTATCTAGTATCTGTATCTGGCTCTAGTACCATGTCTAGTACCTGTATCCGGCTCTAGTACCCATGTCTAGTACCTGTGCCATTATCTAGTACGTGTATCCGGCTCTAGTGCCATGTTTAGTACCTGTGTGTATTATCTGTGAACCTGTATGTGAGAGTGGGGCGGTATGGGACAGAGGGGCGGTATGTGACAGAGGGGCGGTATGAGACAGAGGGGCGGTATGGGACAGAGGGGCGGTATGGGACAGAGGGGCGGTATGGGACAGAGGGGCAAGTATGTGACAGAGGGGCAAGTATGTGACAGAGGGGCAAGTATGTGACAGAGGGGCAAGTATGTGACAGAGGGGCGGTATGGGACAGAGGGGCGGTATGGGACAGAGGGGCGGTATGGGACAGAGGGGCGGTATGAGACAGAGGGGCGGTATGGGACAGAGGGGCGGTATGGGACAGAGGGGCGGTTTGGGACAGAGGGGCGGTATGGGACAGAGGGGCGGTATGGGACAGAGGGGCGGTTTGGGACAGAGGGGCGGTATGTGACAGAGGGGCGGTATGAGACAGAGGGGTAGATTATGGGAGAGGTAGAGGAGGCATTTTGATAGCCTGGAGTGTGGGGTCGGAGGATATTCCTTTCTGCCAGAGATATAAGGTCACCCAGAGATCATGCGATAAGGAGAGACCCCGAGTATTCGTATGGAGGGTCGGGGTCTCTCACACACTATAATGAGGGATAAGTCTGGAGTCTCCCTTTAATGTAAGGACATATCTCCCCCTTTACCTTCGTGTTGCGGTCGTAGGTTTCGGAGATCTGGAGGTGTTTGCCCACTTTGCTGGACAGGTCCATCCATTTACCCTTGAACCATTTGGCCACCGGTTTCTTCAGCAGATTTGCCCCATTAACCCTCGCGGTGAACTTTATATTTGCCCCTAAAGAAGAAAATAAAAAGGTAAAAATGATAAAACTAATGTGACGTCTAATAATTCGTAATGATAACTGTACGGCTATATACAGGGCCTTGTAAAAGTCCTCACCCCCCCCCCCCCCCCCCCCGTATACTCCTGATACTGTATTATACATACCCTTCATGTATGTATCATATACAGGGCCTTGTAAAAGTCCTCACCACCCCATACTCCTCATACTGTATTATACAGAGTTGGCCAAAAGTATTGCCCCCCCCCCCCCCTGCAATTCTGTCAGATAATCCTCGGTGTCTTCCAGATAATGATTACAGTCACAAATTCTTTGGTATTTTCTTCATTTAATTTGTCTTCAATGGAAAACCACAAAAAGAATTGTCAAAAATCCAAATTGGATATAATTCCACAGCAAACATAAAAAAAGGGGGTGGACAAAAGTATTGGCACTGTTTGAAAAATCATGTGATGCTTCTGTAATTTGTGTAATTAGCAGCACCTGTTACTTACCTGAGGCACCTAACAGGTGGTGGCAATAACTAAATCACACTTGCAGCCAGTTGAAATGGATTAAAGTTGACTCCACCTCTGTCCTGTGTCCTTGTGTGACCACATTGAGCATGGAGAAAAGAAAGAAGACCAAAGAACTGTCTGAGGACTTGAGAAGCAAAATTGTGAGGAAGCCTGAGCAATCTCAAGGCTACAAGTCCATCTCCAAGGACCTGAATGTTCCTGTGTCTACCGTGCGCAGTGTCAGTAAGAAGTGTAAAGCCCATGGCCCTGTGGCTAACCTCCCTAGATGTGGACGCAAAAGAAACATTGACCAGAGATTTCACCGCAAGATTGTGCGGATGGCGGATAAAGAACCTCGACTAACATCCAAACAAGTCCAAGCTGCCCTGCAGTGCGAGGGTACAACAGTGTCACCCCGTACTATCCAGCGTCAGCGTCTGAATGAGAAGGGACTGTATGGTAGGAGACCCAGGAAGACCCCACTTCTTACCCACAGACAGAAGCCAGGCTGGAGTTTGCCAAAACTTACCTGAGAAAGCCAAAACCGTTCTGGAAGAATGTTCTCTGGTCAGAGGAGACAAAAGTAGGAAAAGGCCTCAACATAGAGATTACAGGGAAAAAGAGAAGAAGACGCCCCCTACAGTCAGACATGGCGGAGGTCCCTGATGGTTTGGGGTTGCTTTGCTGCCTCTGGCACTGGACTGCTTGACCGTGTGCATGGCATTATGAAGTCTGAAGACGACCAACACATTGTGCAGCATCATGTAGGGCCCAGTGTGAGAAAGCGGGGTCTCCCTCAGAGGTCAGGGCTCTTCCAGCAGGACAAGGACCCAAAACACACTTCAGGTCAGCACTAGACAATGGTGGTGAGAGAAAGCCCTGGAGACTTGTAAAGTGGCAGCAATGAGTCCAGCCCTGAATCCCATAGAACACCTGTGGGGGAGGGGGAGGAGAGATCTCTTGGTGGCAGTTTGGAGAAGGCCCCCTTCACATCTCAGGGGGGACCGCGAGCAGTTTGCCAAAGAAGAAGGGTCTAAGATTCCAGCAGAGCCTTGTAAGAAACTCATTGCTGGTTAGCGGAAGCGGTTGTGCGCAGTTATTGTGTCTAAAGGTCGTGCGACCAAGTATTAGGCTGAGGGCGCCAATACTTCTGTCCGCACCAGTTCTGGAGTTTTGTGTAAAATGATCAATGATGTGACTTTATTTTCATTCTCTTTTGTGTTTTTTCATTGCAAGCGAAATAACTGAAGAAATTACCAAAGAGTTTGTGCTTGTAATCATTATCTGGGGACAGCGAGGATTATCTGACAGGACTGCAGGGGGCGATACTTATACTGTATATACCCTGTGTCACTTATATACTATATAAGAGTCTGTGCTGTGTAATCATTATCTGGGAGACAGCGAGGATTATCTGACAGGACTGCAGGGGGCGATACTTATACTGTATATACCCTGTGTCACATATACTATATAAGAGTCTGTGCTGTGTAATCATTATCTGGGGGACAGCGAGGATTATCTGACAGGACTGCAGGGGGCGATACTTATACTGTATATACCCTGTGTCACTTATATACTATATAAGAGTCTGTGCTGTGTAATCATTATCTGGGGGACAGCGAGGATTATCTGACAGGACTGCAGGGGGCGATACTTATACTGTATATACCCTGTGTCACTTATATACTATATAAGAGTCTGTGCTGTGTAATCATTATGTGGGGACAGCGAGGATTATCTGACAGGACTGCAGGGGGCGATACTTATACTGTATATTACCCTGTGTCACTTATATACCATATAAGAGTCTGTGCTGTGTAATCATTATCTGGGGACAGCGAGGATTATCTGACAGGACTGCAGGGGGCGATACTTATACTGTATATACCCTGTGTCACTTATATACTATATAAGAGTCTGTGCTGTGTAATCATTATCTGAGGACAGCGAGGATTATCTGACAGGACTGCAGGGGGCGATACTTTTGGACAAAACTGTATATACCCCTCATGTAGGTATCATATAAAGCTCCTTGCAGAAGTCCTCATCCCCCCCCCTATACTCCTTATACTGTATTATATACTCCCCTTATTCATGGTACCTGCTCCTGCCCCTCTTGCCTCAGGGGTTGGCTCCGCCCTCCTTGGTATCTTACCCCGCCCTCTATGAAGGATCTGCGCTCAGTAGCCGGTCATGTGACAGAAGACTGTGAGGAGCTGCTACAGGATATAACATGGTGCACAGTGTATATATATGTGGAAGTAGACGGCCCTCACAGCTGAGTATTTGGTGCAGTGTAGCAGAAAGTGGATCTGGTCTTCTAGGGCCCCCTGGTCACAGTGCTGGCACAGTCTGCTCTCCCGTGGCTTGTACGTCTGCCTGTATCGCTCAGTCTGTACAGACCCTGAGCCGGTACAGACTGAGCGCCCACAACCTAGAGATAGAGACGGGGCGATACAGACAGACGTACAAGCCACGGGAGAAGAGACTGTGCCAGCACTGTGACCAGGGGGCCCTAGAAGACCAGACCCACTTCCTGCTACACTGCACCAAATACTCAGCTGTGAGGGCCGTCTACTACCAAAGACTCTCTGCCCACATCCCAGACTTCATATCTGCAGACGAGAAGAGGAAACTCTACATCCTACTGGGAGAAGAAGAGGCCACTGTGGAGATCGCTGCCCAATACGTGTCCAGCTGTCACCAAACCAGAGGAAGATGAGACTCCATGGACTGTTATATTTATCCCAATACACCCGCCCCACCCCCACCTCCCCATATAGCGGTCACCAACGAAGAGGAAGATGAGACTCCATGGACTGTTATACCCCAAACCACCCCCAAGCTATAACATGGTGCACAGTGTGTATATATATATATATATATATATATATATATATATATATATACAGAGGTCCTGCAGGATATAACATGGTGCACAAAGGCCCTGAGATCTGACTGAGTATATAGGGCCCCGGGGTGAGGATCAGAGCTGCCCAGTGAGGTGAGGAGAAGCCCTGAGCAGCTGCATCATCATCACCATCATCCCCCTCCCCCACCTCAGGTAGGTGCTGAGTAGCTTCTTATTAAAGGGATCCTATCTTTCAAACCCTTTTTTTTTTTTTTAATTAACACATTGGAATAGCCTTAAGAACGCCGCCGCTTCTCCTACCTTTCGTTGTCTTCTCCGAGCCGCCATTCGCCTAAAATCCCATTTTTTGTCGGTATGTAAATGAGTTCTTTCACAGCACTGGGGGCGTTCCCAATGCTGGCAGAGAACTCTCCAGCGCCGCCTCCATCTTCATCTGGAACGAGGTCTTCACCGCGTCTTCTTCCGGCGGTGGCTTGTAACTTCTAGGCCTCAGACCTAGAGCTAGCCGACTGCACATGCCTGCGGCCACATAGGACATAGTATTGTAAGTGAGCATCTTACTTGTGGCCGCAGGCATGTGCAGTCAGCTTTGCCCTAGGCCCGAGGGCTGCCATTTATATAAAGGAGGGGGCATTATGCATATAAGGGGGTCACTGATATGAGGGAGGGGGCATTATGAACATAGGGGGGTCATTGTTATAAGGGGTCATTGTTGAATCGGGGGCTTACTATGAGGGGTCATTTAATGAAGGTGGTCCTTGGGCGTTAGTAAGACTAAGGCCCCACGTAGCGGCTGCAGATAGAAGCGCGGCAATAACGCATTGAGGGTTTTCCTGCCGCGCTGTTCATGGAGGGTTCGCAGGGGTTTCCTCTACAGACTTTCTGCTTCCATTATACCTATAGGAATCCCACCGCTGTTTCTGTAGGTATAATTAATATGCTGCAATTTCCAAAACCGCAACGGCTACTCCAAAAGGGGCCCACTGAGCCTTTGTCGCTGAGGGGCCAAGAACCTGGAGCCGACCCTGAATATAATACATAGCAGTAAGATAAGATAAGATACTGACCAACAGCAACTTCTCCGTCTACTGGTCTCTCCAGGAACAGCCCAATGTCGTCCTTGGGGGCCTCCACTGGAGCTGCAGGAACTGAGAGGGGGAAGATAAGACATCAGAAGAAATCTACAGACATTTATGGGGTGACAATGCAAAGATATGGGGTATCTGGTCAACCTGGCATCAATGGGAGCGGGAGCGGGGTGTAGGCATTACTGGCAGAGCTGGTGTAAATGCCACTGATGGGGATCGAGGAGCCCATGTCGTATACATAGCAATCGGAGGGTGGAGTAGACATGGGGCCTACTGTGACTAGAAGACCTGAAGAATTACTGTGAATATAAGACGCGAGGACCGACCGGTGACCGACTATCCTCCATGACTACTAGGACCAGTGACTGACTATCCTCCATGACTGCTAGGACCAGTGACTGACTATCCTCCATGACTGCTAGGACCAGTGACTGACTACCCTCCATGACTACTAGGACCGGTGACCGACTACCCTCCATGACTGCTAGGACCAGTGACTGACTATCCTCCATGACTGCTAGGACCAGTGACTGACTATCCTCCATGACTGCTAGGACCAGTGACCGACTACTCTCCATGACTGCTAGGACCAGTGACTGACTATCCTCCATGACTGCTAGGACCAGTGACTGACTATCCTCCATGACTGCTAGGACCAGTGACCGACTATCCTCCATGACTGCTAGGACCAGTGACTGACTACCCTCCATGACTGCTAGGACCAGTGACCGACTACCCTCCATGACTGCTAGGACCAGTGACCGACTATCCTCCATGACTGCTAGGACCAGTGACTGACTATCCTCCATGACTGCTAGGACCAGTGACTGACTACCCTCCATGACTACTAGGACCGGTGACCGACTACCCTCCATGACTACTAGGACTAGTGACCGACTATCCTCCATGACTGCTATGACCAGTGACTGACTATCCTCCATGACTGCTAGGACCGGTGACTGACTACCCTCCATGACTACTAGGACCGGTGACCGACTACCCTCCATGACTGCTAGGACCAGTGACTGACTATCCTCCATGACTGCTAGGACCAGTGACTGACTACCCTCCATAACTGCTAGGACCAGTGTCCGACTATCCTCCATGACTACTAGGACCAGTGTCCGACTATCCTCCATGACTGCTAGGACCAGTGACCGACTACCCTCCATAACTGCTAGGACCAGTGTCCGACTATCCTCCATGACTACTAGGACTAGTGACCGACTATCCTCCATGACTGCTATGACCAGTGACTGACTACTCTCCATGACTGCTATGACCAGTGACCGACTACCCTCCATAACTGCTAGGACCAGTGTCTGACTATCCTCCATGACTACTAGGACCAGTGTCCGACTATCCTCCATGACTACTAGGACCAGTGACTGACTACTCTCCATGACTGCTAGGACCAGTGACTGACTATCCTCCATGACTGCTAGGACCAGTGACTGACTATCCTCCATGACTGCTAGGACCGGTGACTGACTACTCTCCATGACTACTAGGACCAGTGACCGACTACCCTCCATGACTGCTAGGACCAGTGACTGACTACTCTCCATGACTACTAGGACCAGTGACTGACTACTCTCCATGACTACTAGGACCAGTGACTGACTACTCTCCATGACTACTAGGACCAGTGACTGACTATCCTCCATGACTACTAGGACCAGTGACCGACTATCCTCCATGACTGCTATGACCAGTGACTGACTACTCTCCATGACTGCTATGACCAGTGACCGACTATCCTCCATAACTGCTAGGACCAGTGACTGACTACTCTCCATGACTACTAGGACCAGTGACTGACTACTCTCCATGACTGCTAGGACCAGTGACTGACTACTCTCCATGACTGCTAGGACCAGTGACTGACTACTCTCCATGACTACTAGGACCAGTGACTGACTACTCTCCATGACTACTAGGACCAGTGACTGACTATCCTCCATGACTACTAGGACCAGTGACTGACTACTCTCCATGACTACTAGGACCAGTGACTGACTACTCTCCATGACTGCTAGGACCAGTGACTGACTACTCTCCATGACTGCTAGGACCAGTGACTGACTACCCTCCATGACTGCTAGGACCAGTGACCAACTACCCTCCATAACTGCTAGGACCAGTGTCCGACTATCCTCCATGACTACTAGGACCAGTGACCGACTACCCTCCATGACTGCTAGGACCAGTGACTGACTACTCTCCATGACTACTAGGACCAGTGACTGACTACTCTCCATGACTACTAGGACCAGTGACTGACTACTCTCCATGACTACTAGGACCAGTGACTGACTACTCTCCATGACTACTAGGACCAGTGACTGACTACTCTCCATGACTGCTAGGACCAGTGACTGACTACTCTCCATGACTGCTAGGACCAGTGACTGACTACTCTCCATGACTGCTAGGACCAGTGACTGACTACTCTCCATGACTGCTAGGACCCGTCACTCCTGGCACACGACTACCTTCACCAGCTGACTAGACTATCCATGGAGCACACATGACCATGGCTCCACTCCACCTTGGACTCTTCTCTTCTGTTCTAGGAATGGTCCTGACTGCCGGACGACTCCTTTAGGCAGATTGTTTTCTCCCACCTGGATGGGTTTGGTTCTACCTTCCCATCCCCCTCTGAGGTGTATATATTACAGTATATCGTTACCTTCTGCAGGTGGGGCCTCCTTCTTCTCTTCCTCTGCAGCAGGTGCTGGGGCTTCTGGGGCAGGAGCAGGGGCAGGAGCAGGGGCAGGATCCGCAGCAGCTTTGCCTTTAGCTAGTTTGTGGATTATAAATGGGGGTTAATTTGCTGCAGCAGAAATGTCTGAGTGGCGATATAATCTGAAGTTCTTACACTGAGAGCTGAGCGACCCCACAGAAGCTCAGACACAAACCATGCAAGACAAGTCAGTGAGCAGAGACTCCTCCAGGGTTGTCAGATGTGGTCATGCTGTTAGGTATGGCCGAGCATGCACACAACAGGTTATGTGACCGTAGAGATGTTTGAGCGACACCTAAGAATGGGCTCCATTATAAGAAGGAGCCGAAGCCTTCAGTTACCTGATTATTGCCGAGTCCAGACGGTCCAGGACTGGACATCATGTTTAACTCCAGAAGGATTTCTAGAGGCTTCTGAGCTCCAGTGCAAAATGGCGAATAGGATCCCCAAAGCCATGTGTAAGACTGGGGGCTCCTCGCCGAGACGTCTTACAGGGAAGAAGACAGATGATGGCAAAGACTCAACAGCCCCACCTTATGTAACAGACTTGAATGTTATGGAGTCTTCGAGGACTACGCACACGGCCTGAGACCGCAGGACAGAGGAACATCTCAAGGTGTCATGAACCCCCAAAGATCAGCCAAGTGATGGATGGAATGACAAATGTTATATTGGGAAACCAGCGATAGAAGATTCCTTCTAGTGAGTAAGAACCAAGGAAATAGCGGGGGCTTCCGACACCTTAAAATGGTGTCCAACCCCCAGAGAAGCTGGAGGAAGTCAGCATGGATAACTCTGCCAGCCCCACTGACTGTTCTAGTCGTACTCACTGCCATAGAGGTGACTCCAGATTCCAGGAGATAAGGAAGCCTACCCTGCCCCGGGGGTTAAGGATGGCCGAGGCGCCCCATCAACCCTCCATCTGATCAGCTACTTTTATGTCCCAGGACAGAATTGGAAAACCCCGACCGTAACCCTTTAATCATTAACAACATGTTTACAGGTCCAAGAGGATGGAGCTAAAAATGGCCAAATGTATCTGCAGGTTATACCAGACATGAGAGGCGTGCGGACTACAGCTAATGGGGACGGAAGAGGAAGTTGGAATAGAGCAATGCTCTGCAGATTTCTAGAAGACTTTCAAAGCGATGACAAGTATATATAGCACAGAAAGTAAAAGGAAGACTGAGCAAAAGGGGAAGCTCAAGATTCTGATGGTTCAAGCAACTTTTGGGTTCATGTGTCGGTTCACCTTAGGAAAAATAAGTTGCCCCCCACGTGTTGGCCACTGTCATCATCCAAGTGCCCAGAACTCCTTTAGGGTAAGCTTTATTGAGACGTCTTCTCCAGTACATATGAAGAGACTAGAGACAACTGCTGGAGTCTGGGGACACTGGAGATGCCTGCAGGAGACTGGAGACACTGAAGATACTGGAGACGCCTGGAGGACACTGAGGACACTGGAGATGCCTGCAGGAGACTGGAGACACTGAGGATACTGGAGACACCAGAGACACCTGCAGGAGACTGGAGACACTGAGGACACTGGAGACGCCTGGAGGACACTGAGGACACTGGAGATGCCTGCAGGAGACTGGAGACACTGAGGATACTGGAGACACCAGAGACACCTGCAGGAGACTGGAGACACCAGAGACACCTGCAGGAGACTGGAGACACTGAGGACACTGGAGACGCCTGGAGGACACTGAGGACACTGGAGATGCCTGCAGGAGACTGGAGACACTGAAGATACTGGAGACGCCTGGAGGACACTGGAGACACCTGCAGGACACTGAGGACACTGGAGACACCAGCAGGAGACTGGAGACACTGAGGATACTGGAGACACCTGCAGAACACTGAGGACACTGGAGACGCCTGGAGGACACTGGAGATGCCTGCAGGACACTGGAGACACTGGAGACACCAGCAGGAGACTGGAGACACTGGAGACATCTGCTGTAGTCTGGGGACACTGGAGACTGGAGACACTGAGGGTGCGGGACACTGGAGACACCTGCAGTAGCTATTTGCAGCAACCATACATGTTATGCTCAGCCAAGTGTGCATGTGTTCTCAATAGAGAGAGGAGAGGGGACAGCAGGAGCTTTTCTTCACAGAATACATGGGCATGAGGAAATACGACTTGCCAGGGCCAGATAGGAGAGGCTCCCGTACACATAGAACAGCCCGCAGGTCCTTTGCTTTGGCCGCCTTTTCTTCTGTATAGGGGGGTATTTAGCTGCTATAATTACCCCCCAGATGTCAGACCTTTATCCAGTGACATCATCAGGTTTGTGTAGACTTAGTGGTGTCTCCATAACCAGGGCACATGGGGATAAAGGAGGGCACAGCGTTCCTTGTCATGTAGTCAACCCAACACTGATACCAGAGTGCCAGCCTCATACTGCCAACCATCCACTGGCGCCCCTAGTGCTAGTCTCATACTGCCAACCATCCACTGGTGCCACCCTGATACAGCCAACCATCCACTGGTGCCCCTAGTGACACCCTGACACTGCCAACCATCCACTGGTGCCCCTAGTGTCAAATGAATACTGCCAACCATCCACTGGTGCCCCTAGTGTCAAATGAATACTGCCAACCATCCACTGGTGCCCCTAGTGTCAAATGAATACTGCCAACCATACACCGGTGCCCTTGGTACCACCCTGATACTGCCAACCATCCACTGGCGCCCCTAGTGCTAGTCTCATACTGCCAACCATCCACTGGTGCCACCCTGATACTGCCAACCATCCACTGCTGCCCCTAGTGCCACCCTGATACTGCCAACCATCCACTGCTGCCCCTAGTGCCACCCAAATACTGCCAATCATCCACTGGTGCCCACAGTGCCACCCAAATACTGCCAACCATCCACTGGTGCCCCTAGTACCACCCTAATACTGCCAACCATCCACTGCTGCCCCTAGTACCACCCTAATACTGCTAACCATCTACTGCTGCCCCTAGTGCCACCCTGATACTGCTAACCATCCACTGCTGCCCCTAGTACCACCCTAATACTGCCAACCATCCACTGGTGCCCCTAGTGCCACCCTGATACTGCTAACCATCCACTGCTGCCCCTAGTGCCACCCTGATACTGCCAACCATCCACTGGTGCCCCTAGTGCCACCCTAATACTGCCAACCATCCACTGGTGCCCCTAGTGCCACCCTGATACTGCCAACCATCCACTGGTGCCCCTAGTGCCACCCTAATACTGCCAACCATCCACTGGTGCCCCTAGTGCCACCCTGATACTGCCAACCATCCACTGGTGCCCCTAGTACCACCCTAATACTGCCAACCATCCACTGGTGCCCCTAGTGCCACCCTAATACTGCCAACCATCCACTGGTGCCCCTAGTGCCACCCTGATACTGCTAACCATCCACTGCTGCCCCTAGTGCCACCCTGATACTGCTAACCATCCACTGCTGCCCCTAGTGCCACCCTGATACTGCCAACCATCCACTGGTGCCCCTAGTGCCACCCTAATACTGCCAACCATCCACTGCTGCCCCTAGTGCCACCCTAATACTGCCAACCATCCACTGGTGCCCCTAGTGCCACCCTGATACTGCCAACCATCCACTGGTGCCCCTAGTGCCACCCTAATACTGCCAACCATCCACTGGTGCCCCTAGTGCCACCCTGATACTGCCAACCATCCACTGGTGCCCCTAGTACCACCCTAATACTGCCAACCATCCACTGGTGCCCCTAGTGCCACCCTAATACTGCCAACCATCCACTGGTGCCCCTAGTGCCACCCTGATACTGCTAACCATCCACTGGTGCCCCTAGTGCCACCCTAATACTGCCAACCATCCACTGCTGCCCCTAGTGCCACCCTAATACTGCCAACCATCCACTGGTGCCCCTAGTGCCACCCTAATACTGCCAACCATCCACTGCTGCCCCTAGTGCCACCCTAATACTGCCAACCATCCACTGGTGCCCCTAGTGCCACCCTAATACTGCCAACCATCCACTGCTGCCCCTAGTGCCACCCTGATACTGCCAACCATCCACTGCTGCCCCTAGTGCCACCCTGATACTGCCAACACCATACACCGATGCCCCATGCTCCCACATTGAGTCAGTAGCTCGGGTGTCACACGTGTGTAGCATGTCAGTCCGTGGCGGTGGATGTATTAACCCCTTTGTTTATTAGAGACAATAGAAGCGCCATGACAGTAAGGTGCCCGGCTCTGTGTGTGAATACAGTTGTGCTATAAAGTGACCCTGGTGCAAAATCAGGTGAATAGAAAGGAAAACCAGCAAATATCAGACCTAAGAACAGAGGGTGGAATGAAACGAATCGGAATATTCCATAGGATAGGCCATCAGTATTAGATGGGGGTCTGACTCCTGGCACGTCGCTGATCAGCCATTTGTGGGGCATGTGGTAGTCGTGCAGGTGCTGCAGCCTGGTGAGTGTTCCTTCTATCTACTCGCCATCGTAGGAGCGGTGGTGCGGGGGATAGAAGGGGCTGAAGCTGTACAATCCTGCTCACCAGTCCTATAGACGGACAGAATAAAAGGTCGCAGCACTCACATGAACATGGCGGCTCCTACAAACAGCTGGTGAGCAGGGGTGCTGAGATTTGGAGTCCTATTGGTCTGATATTGATAACTGATCTTATAGATAAGCCACCAATGGCCGGATCCCACCACGGCCCATTATCACCCCCATATATATATATATATATTGTAGATATGAGGGGCAGTCATACATTCTTGACTTCCTACCTGGTTCCTTTACTTTGAGCTCGAATTTCACCTTGGAGGTTCCGGCAATGACGGCATAGACGACTTCATCCTCAGCGCCAGCATTGGTGATGGTCAAGGAGTGGATGTGGCCGTCAGCTCGGATGATGTATTTGTCACTAGCCGCAACGTCCACATTATTCCTCTGCCACCTGACCTTAAGGCCAACTCTCTCTATCTCAGCCTCAAAGGTCACAGAATCGCCCACAAGAACCTCAGAAGATTTAGGTCTCCTGACAAACGCTGTGAGCAAAAAGGAGGGGGGTAATATAGGTGTATATAGGTGTATATATATGTACCGCCAGGAACATATATATACACCTATATCATCCTGTCACATTATATACGAGCAGCAGATTGTACACAGTGTCCTATCTATAGGTTATAGAGGAGCAGATTGTATATAGTGTCCTATCTACAGGTTATAGAGGAGCAGATTGTATATAGTGTCCTATCTACAGGTTATAGAGCAGCAGATTGTATATAGTGTCCTATCTACAGGTTATAGAGGAGCAGATTGTATATAGTGTCCTATCTACAGGATATAGAGGGGCAGATTGTATATAGTGTCCTATCTACAGGTTATAGAGGGGCAGATTGTATATAGTGTCCTATCTACAGGTTATAGAGCAGATTGTATATAGTGTCCTATCTACAGGTTATAGAGGAGCAGATTGTATATAGTGTCCTATCTACAGGTTATAGAGGAGCAGATTGTATATAGTGTCCTATCTACAGGTTATAGAGGGGCAGATTGTATATAGTGTCCTATCTACAGGTTATAGAGGGGCAGATTGTATATAGTGTCCTATCTACAGGTTATAGAGCAGATTGTATATAGTGTCCTATCTACAGGTTATAGAGGAGCAGATTGTATATAGTGTCCTATCTACAGGTTATAGAGGAGCAGATTGTATATAGTGTCCTATCTACAGGTTATAGAGGAGCAGATTGTATATAGTGTCCTATCTACAGGATATAGAGGAGCCGATTGTATATAGTGTCCTATCTACAGGTTATAGAGGAGATTGTATATAGTGTCCTATCTACAGGTTATAGAGGAGCAGATTGTATATAGTGTCCTATCTTCAGGTTATAGAGGAGCAGATGGTATATAGTGTCCTATCTACAGGTTATAGAGGAGCAGATTGTATATAGTGTCCTATCTACAGGTTATAGAGCAGATTGTATATAGTGTCCTATCTATAGGTTATAGAGGAGCAGATTGTATATAGTGTCCTATCTATAGGTTATAGAGGAGCAGATTGTATATAGTGTCCTATCTACAGGTTATAGAGCAGATTGTATATAGTGTCCTATCTACAGGTTATAGAGGAGCAGATTGTATATAGTGTCCTATCTATAGGTTATAGAGGAGCAGATTGTATATAGTGTCCTATCTACAGGTTATAGAGGAGCAGATGGTATATAGTGTCCTATCCACAGGTTATAGAGCAGATTGTATATAGTGTCCTATCTACAGGTTATAGAGGAGCAGATTGTATATAGTGTCCTATCTACAGGTTATAGAGGAGCAGATTGTATATAGTGTCCTATCTATAGGTTATAGAGGAGCAGATTGTATATAGTGTCCTATCTACAGGTTATAGAGGAGCAGATTGTATATAGTGTCCCATCTACAGGTTATAGAGCAGATTGTATATAGTGTCCTATCTACAGGTTATAGAGGGGCAGATTGTATATAGTGTCCTATCTACAGGTTATAGAGGAGCAGATTGTATATAGTGTCCTATCTACAGGTTATAGAGGAGCAGATTGTATATAGTGTCCTATCTATAGGTTATAGAGGAGCAGATTGTATATAGTGTCCTATCTATAGGTTATAGAGGAGCAGATTGTATATAGTGTCCTATCTACAGGTTATAGAGGAGCAGATTGTATATAGTGTCCTATCTACAGGTTATAGAGGAGCAGATTGTATATAGTGTCCTATCTATAGGTTATAGAGGAGCAGATTGTATATAGTGTCCCATCTACAGGTTATAGAGGGGCAGATTGTATATAGTGTCCTATCTACAGGTTATAGAGGAGCAGATTGTATATAGTGTCCTATCTACAGGCTATAGAGGAGCAGATTGTATATAGTGTCCTATCTACAGGCTATAGAGGAGCAGATTGTATATAGTGTCCTATCTATAGGTTATAGAGGAGCAGATTGTATATAGTGTCCTATCTACAGGTTATAGAGGAGCAGATTGTATATAGTGTCCTATCTACAGGTTATAGAGGAGCAGATTGTATATAGTGTCCTATCTACAGGTTATAGAGGGGCAGATTGTATATAGTGTCCTATCTACAGGTAATAGAGCAGATTGTATATAGTGTCCTATCTATAGGTTATAGAGGAGCAGATTGTATATAGTGTCCTATCTACAGGTTATAGAGGAGCAGATTGTATATAGTGTCCTATCTACAGGTTATAGAGCAGATTGTATATAGTGTCCTATCTATAGGTTTTATATGGATATACATCACCTAGCGTGTATACAACACAGAGTCCATATACATCACCGAGCCCGTATACAAGCTGGACCAGGTACCAGGAGATACAATACTCTGCTGACACTAACAACTGCCCAGAGAATTGTGAGCAGATACAGTCCTATGAAAAAGTTTGGGCACCCCCTATTAATCTTAATCATTTTTAGTTCTAAATATTTTGGTGTTTGCAGCAGCCATTTCAGTTTGATATATCTAATAACTGATGGACACAGTAATATTTCAGGCTTGAAATGAGGTTTATTGTACTAACAGAAAATGTGCAATATGCATCAAACCAAAATTTGACCGGTGCAAAAGTATGGGCACCTCAACAGAAAAGTGACATTAATATTTAGTAGATCCTCCTTTTGCAAAGATAACAGCCTCTAGTCGCTTCCTGTAGCTTTTAATCAGTTCCTGGATCCTGGATGAAGGGATTTTGGACCATTCCTCTTTACAAAACAATTCGCGTTCAGTTCAGTTTGATGGTCGCCGAGCATGAACAGCCCGCTTCAAATCATCCCACAGATGTTCAATGATATTCAGGTCTGGGGACTGGGATGGCCATTCCAGAACATTGTAATTGTTCCTCTGCATGAATGCCTGAGGATTTGGAGCTTTGGTGTTTTGGATCATTGTCTTGCTGAAATATCCATCCCCGGCGTAACTTCAACTTTGTCACTGATTCTTGAACATTATTCTCAAGAATCTGCTGATACTGAGTGGAATCCATGTGACCCTCAACTTTAACAAGATTCCCGATGCCGGCATTGGCCACACAGCCCCAAAGCATGATGGAACCTCCACCAAATTTTACAGTGGGTAGCAAGTGTTTTTCTTGTAATGCTGTTTTTTTTGGACGCCATGCATAACGCCTTTTTGTATGACCAAACAACTCAATCTTTGTTTCATCAGTCCACAGGACCTTCTTCCAAAATGAAGCTGCCTTGTCCAAATGTGCTTTTGCATACCTCAGGCAACTCTATTTGTGGCGTACGTGCAGAAACGGCTTCTTTCTCATCACTCTCCCATACAGCTTCTATTTGTGCAAAGTGCGCTGTATTGCTGACCGATGCACAGTGACACCATCTGCAGCAAGATGATGCTGCAGCTCTTTGGAAGTGGTCTGTGGATTGTCCTTGACTGTTCTCACCATTCTTCTTCTCTGCCTTTCTGATATTTTTCTTGGCCTGCCACTTCTGGGCTTAACAAGAACTGTCCCTGTGGTCTTCCATTTCCTTACTATGTTCCTCACAGTGGAAACTGACAGGTTAAATCTCTGAGACAACGTTTTGTATCCTTCCCCTGAACAACTATGTGGAACAATCTTTGTTTTCAGATCATTTGAGAGTTGTTTTGAGTAGCCCATGATGCCACTCTTCAGAGGAGATTCAAATAGGAGATCAACTTGCAATTGGCCACCTTAAATACCTTTTCTTATGATTGGATACACCTGGTTATGAAGTTCAAAGCTCACTGAGGTTACAAAACCAATTTTGTGCTTCAGTAAGTCAGTAAAAAGTAGTTAGGAGTATTCAAATCAATAAAATGATAAGGGTGCCCATACTTTTGCACCAGTCAAATTTTGGTTTAATGCATATTGCACATTTTCTGTTAGTACAATAAACCTCATTTCAATCCTGAAATATTACTGTGTCCATCAGTTATTAGATATATCAAACTGAAATGGCTGCTGCAAACACCAAAATATTTAGAACTAAAAATGATTAAGATTAATAGGGGTGCCCAAACTTTTTCATAGGACTGTAAAATTACGCCCAATCCGTGTGAGGAGAGATCTGTCCCCCAAACCAGCAGAAGTAGTGAGAGGTGCGCGGTCTCCAGGCCTCGGCCTCCTGACAACACTGAGACATGAAGAGCGGAGACCTCACATTACAATCTCTTCTTCTGCATTGGCCTGTTCATGGTCGGCTTCAGTCCATACTTAGGACATATTTGTAGGATATTTGTCTGTCTTCTCCGAGTCTATAATGGCGACAGACGCAGAACGGATTCCAGAAGTTTCCAATTCCACGGCTGCTCTGCGTTATAGTCGCCTGAATAAAGTCTAATGTGAACAGAACTGAAGTCATCGACATAATAAATGACTGACAGTTACCAATAAGGACAAATATGGCAGAGCAAGAAGCAGAACGTCACCCCCAGGACCGAGGCTCTCTCTGCGCCCCTTCTCTCAACCCCGAAACCCTTTGCCTGAGGCCCCACATTGTGGAATAGAAAGGCGACACGAGGAGCCGGAAATGTCTCAGAAGCTTCTCAGATAGATATGGAGTATATAGCTATGTATATGGAGTATATAGCTATGTATATGGAGTATATAGCTATGTATATGGAGTATATAGCTATGTATATGGAGTATATAGCTATGTATATAGAGTATATAGCTATGTATATGGAGTATATAGCTATGTATATGGAGTATATAGCTATGTATATGGAGTATATAGATATGTATATGGAGTATATAGCTATGTATATGGAGTATATAGCTATGTATATGGAGTATATAGCTATGTATATGGAGTATATAGCTATGTATATGGAGTATATAGCTATGTATATAGAGTATATAGCTATGTATATGGAGTATATAGCTATGTATATGGAGTATATAGATATGTATATGGGGTATATAGATATGCATATGGAGTATATAGATATGCATATGGAGTATATGGATATGTATATGGAGTATATAGATATGTATATGGAGTATATGGATATGTATATGGAGTATATGGATATGTATATGGAGTATATAGATATGTATATGGAGTATATAGATATGTATATGGAGTATATAGATATGTATATGGAGTATATGGATATGTATATGGATATGTCTATGGAGTATATAGATATGTCTATGGAGTATATGGATATGTATATGGAGTATATAGAGTATATAGATATGTATATGGAGTATATAGCTATGTATATGGAGTATATAGCTATGTATATGGAGTATATAGCTATGTATATGGAGTATATAGCTATGTATATAGAGTATATAGCTATGTATATGGAGTATATAGCTATGTATATGGAGTATATAGCTATGTATATGGAGTATATAGATATGTATATGGAGTATATAGCTATGTATATGGAGTATATAGCTATGTATATGGAGTATATAGCTATGTATATGGAGTATATAGCTATGTATATGGAGTATATAGCTATGTATATGGAGTATATAGATATGCATATGGAGTATATAGATATGTATATGGAGTATATGGATATGTATATGGAGTATATAGATATGTATATGGAGTATATGGATATGTATATGGAGTATATGGATATGTATATGGAGTATATAGATATGTATATGGAGTATATAGATATGTATATGGAGTATATAGATATGTATATGGAGTATATGGATATGTATATGGATATGTCTATGGAGTATATAGATATGTCTATGGAGTATATAGATATGTCTATGGAGTATATAGATATGTCTATGGAGTATATAGATATGTCTATGGAGTATATAGATATGTCTATGGAGTATATAGATATGTATATGGAGTGTATAGATATGTATATGGAGTATATAGATATGTATATGGAGTATATAGATATGTATATGGAGTATATAGATATGTATATGGAGTATATGGAGTATATAGATATGTATATGGAGTGTATAGATATGTATATGGAGTATATAGATATGTATATGGAGTATATAGATATGTATATGGAGTATATAGATATGTATATGGAGTATATAGAGTATATAGATATGTATATGGAGTATCAAATCAAATCAAATCAAAAAATGCTTTATTGGCACGTCCGAATAGGTATTTGGCATTGCCAAAGCTAGTAAAGTGTGTGTGGGGGGGGGGGGGGGGGAGTTGGGTTGGGTGGGTGGTGGGTATGGGGGGGGGGGGTTTGGGTTATAACAGTCCATGGAGTCTCATCTTCCTCTTCGTTGGTGACTGCTATATGGGGGGGGTTGGAGGTGGGGTGGGGCAGGGCGGTTTGTTTGGGGTATAACAGTCCGTGGAGTCTCGTCTTCCTCTTCGTTGGTGGCTGCTATATGGGGAGGTGGGGGGTGGGTGGGGCGGGTGTTTTGGGATAAATATAACAGTCCATGGAGTCTCATCTTCCTCTGGTTTGGTGACAGCTGGACACGTATTGGGCAGCGATCTCCACAGTGGCCTCTTCTTCTCCCAGTAGGATGTAGAGTTTCCTCTTCTCGTCTGCAGATATGAAGTCTGGGATGTGGGCAGAGAGTCTTTGGTAGTAGACGGCCCTCACAGCTGAGTATTTGGTGCAGTGTAGCAGGAAGTGGGTCTCGTCTTCTAGGACCCCCTGGTCACAGTGCTGGCACAGTCTCTTCTCCCGTGGCTTGTACGTCTGCCTGTATCGCCCCGTCTCTATCTCTAGGTTGTGGGCGCTCAGTCTGTACCGACTCAGGGTCTGTCTGTGCTTGGGGTGGCGTATTCTCTCCAGGTAGGTGGCCATGGTGTAGTCCCTTTGTAGGGATTGGTACACGGTGAGTTTCTTGGAGTTATTTATTTCATTTCTCCATTCTTCAATGTACCGCTCTCTGTTTGCCTCTGTGGTCGCCTTTATTTCGGCCTTGGTTATCATCTGTTGGTGTTTTTGGTTTGGTGGTTGGCTGCTGTTTGGTTGGTGAATGTCTGGTTTGCTCAGGTGGCTTAGCCATGCTTGGTGGTGGTAGGAGTCGCTCACCTGGATGTGTGCCTGGAAAGCTAGCGCCCTCTTCTGTATGGTGAGCCATAGGGGGAGTCTGCCTAGCTCTGCCCTGCAGGCTATGTTGGTGGTGTTGCGATGGACATGGAGCAGGTATTTGCAGAACTCCAGGTGGAAGTTCTCTGTTGGGCTGGAATCCCACCTTGACTGGTCTGGGTAGGTGGCTGGGCCCCAAACTTCACTGCCATAGAGAAGGATCGGGGTGATGACTGCGTCAAATATCTTCAGCCAGACCCTCACCGGTGGTTTGAGGTGGTACAGTTGTCTTCTGGTGGCGTAGAAGGTTCTGCAGGCTTTTGCTTTCAGGGTTTCTATTGCTGCTTTGAAGCTTCCTGATTGGCTGAGCTCCAGCCCCAGGTAGGTGTAGCTGTTGGTTTTCTCCAGTGTGGAGCCGTTCAGTGTGAATTGTGGGGTGGTGGAGGCTTTATTGTGGCCCTTCTTCTGAAATACCATGATTTTGGTCTTCTTCTGGTTGATGTGTAGGGCCCATGTGGTGCTGAATTTTTCCAGCACTGACAGGCTTTCTTGGAGGTCTTTCTCGGTGGGGGCCAGGAGTAGGAGGTTATCGGCGTATAGCAGGAACTTCACCTCTCGATTGTTCAGGGTGAGGCCTGGGGTTGGTGAGGCCTCCAGGGCTGTAGCCAGTTCATTGATATAGATGTTGAAGAGCGTTGGGCTCAGGCTACAGCCTTGTCTGACCCCTCGGGCCTGTTGGAAGTATGCGGTCCTTTTCCCATTCACCTTCACACTGCACTGGTTTCCGGTGTAGGAGCTCTTGATGACGTCGTACGTTCTTCCTCCTATTCCACTCTCTAGGAGTTTTAGAAGTAGGCCTGGGTGCCATACTGAGTCGAACGCCTTCTTAAAGTCCACGAAGCAGGCGAATATCTTGCCTCTTCTGGTGTTGTGGACGTGCGTCTTGATGAGGCTGTGCAGGGTGTAGATATGGTCTGTGGTGCGGTGGTTTGGCATGAACCCTGCTTGGCTCTTGCTGAGGACCCCGTGTTGTGTGAGGAAGGTGAGGATTCTGTTATTGATGATGCTGTTGAACAGTTTCCCCAGCGTGCTGCTGACGCAGATCCCTCTGTAGTTGTTGGGGTCATATTGGTCCCCATTCTTGTAGATGGGGGTTATGAGCCCTTTGTTCCAGTCTTCGGGGAAGTGTCCAGCATTGAGCACGAGGGTGAATAGCTTTGCCAGTGCCGCGTGTATTGCTGGAGGGCTGTATTTGATCATCTCTGGTAGGATGCCGTCAGGGCCACTGGCCTTTTTGCCTTTCAGCAGGACAATTCTTTCCTGTATATCTTTTATGGTGATTGGTGAGTCCAGAGGGTTCTGGAAGTCTTTGATGACTTTCTCCATGTCCCTCAGTTTGGTGATTATCTGTTGCTGTTCTGGAGTTAGTTCTTCTTCTGGGATGTTTTTGTAGAGACCTCTGAAGTAGTTGAGCCAGATATTGCCATTTTGGATGTGGAGAGAGTTTTTCTTGGGCTTTGTGCCCATGTGGTGCCAGGTCTCCCAGAATGAGCTGTCCTGGAGGGAGTCCTCTAGTTGCTGTATTTTGTGGGAGAGGTATCTCTGTTTCTTCTCTCTGAGGGTGCCCTTGTATTGCTTGCATAGATTGTTGTAGGCTTCCCTCACCTCCTTGTTGTTGGGGTCCCTATGTTTTTGGTTGGAGGCTGTTCTTAGGGTATGGCGTAGTGCTTTGCAGTCGCTGTGGAACCATTTGTGGGACTGTTTGTTGGTTTGTCTTATGGGTTTGGTTGGTTTCAGGCCTGCTAGTTCTGCTGTGGTCTGTAGGATGTACTTGAGATCCTTCACAGCTCTGGTGACTCCCTGTTGGTCTGGCTGATAGGTGTTTGTATGGAAGTTTGTGAGCAGTGTCTTGATTTCGGGTCGGTTGGTTGCGTTGGTATATTCTATGGCCTGGTGGTTGGCCCATGTGAAATGTCTTGGTAAGTTGTAGAGGCCGGACTGTTGGGGCTCATGTGTGGGTGTTTTGTTCCTGGTTCTCATGTATAGTAGGATCTGGTTGTGGTCTGATAGATGGGAGTCAGGTGCGATTGTGAAGTCTTCAATGTCTGACAGGTCTGCGTCTGTAATGGCATAGTCCACCACACTGTTGCCCACTTGAGAGTTTAGTGTGAAGCGTCCTCTGGGATCGCCTGTGGTACGTCCGTTTATTATGTACAGTCCTAGGCTTCGGCACATGTTCAGCAGTTGTCTCCCACTCTTGTTGACAATTCTGTCTTGGCTGTTTCTTCTTGTCTGTGTGGGTTCTGGGTGGTGGATCTCACTACCGTGCGTATGTGGGTTGTCGTCCGGGGGCAGGTAGTCTAACTCTGTGCCTGTCCTTGCATTCAGGTCTCCGCATATTAGTACTCTGCCTTTGGGTTGGAAGTGGACGGCTTCCCTTTGTAGGACCTCGTAAGTGTCGGGGTGGTGGTAGGGGGACCCTGGTGGGGGCATATATACTGCACAGAGATGGATGTCCTGCTGGCCGCTGAGGATGGAGCTGCTTATTTTTATCCATATGTGATTAGTTCCACGTTTGGTAGCTTTTACGTGTTCTTTGAGCTCCTCCTTGTACCATATTAGTATGCCTCCTGAGTGGCGGCCATGTTTGGTGGTCTTATTTTTCTGGGCGGGCACTGAGAGTTCCTTGTAGCCCATGGGTGTTAGGGACTCGTCATCTGCCCGGGTCCATGTCTCTAGGAGGATTTGAATGTCTATGTTTTTTAGTCTGTCTATGAAGTCTGGATCTTTTGATTTAGATCCAAAGGCTGAGGCGTTCAGCCCTTGTATGTTCCAACTACTGATAGTTAGTGATTTCATCTTCAGTGTGTAAACCTTGTAATGAGCTGTCCTGCAGAGGACGGGCTGGGTTCTTGGTTGGTTGCAGTGTGGCCAGGTATTGGTTTATGTGCATTGCTGTTGTGGCCATTGTAGTGACCGCATGCTCTATTCTCTTTATTGTCTCTATGCCGGTGCTCTGGGTTGCTCTGGTTGGCTTTTTCTTGATAGGTGGCATCTTTGGGGGGTTCTGTCTTGGATATTGGCGGTTGTCGGGTATTATTTCCATGACTCTTTGTCTTGTTTGTAGTCTAGGCCCGGGGTCTCTGTTGAGCACTAAGTCTTTGAATTCCTTCGCTAGGAGGCTGACGCCATGTTTATTGAGGTGTTTGTCATCATATAGGTGACGCTTATCTATGGAGGGGTGTTGTGCCAGGGTGATGCCTGATGTTTGTCTGATTCTGGTCGCCAGCTCTTTGTTGATCCCCATGATGGTAGCTTCAGAGATGTCTTCTGGTGGGAGCAGAGATGACAGGATGATACTACTGTCTGGGAACTGTTGCTTTGCTTTCTCTGCTAGTTGGACCAGTTGGCCCGCTGTCTGTTGGGGCTGGTCAGAGAGATCTTCTGTGCCTGTGTGTATGACAATGTGTTTCGGGGTAGTGAAGAAAGGCTTGCAAATGACAGTATTGGCTTTTTCAATGGTTGGGCTGTGGATTTTCTTGACTCTTTGCCGTGGGAAGAGCTTTCTTGTATTAATGTACTTGCCATTGGAGTCTATGATCAGGACTATATCTGGGTTTGAGGTTCTCGTTGTTTGGGTTCTCTCTGGCTCTATGTCTGGGGTGATGGGCAGTTCTGGGCTTTCTTGTGATGTGTGAGGCATTTCTGGCTTATTGATACCTTGATCAGAGACTGTTGTGTTTTCCTCCCCCTCTTCCTTAGATCTTATCTCTTGTGTCTGTAGTTTCAGGCCTGATAACTCTTCCTTTAGATCTGTGATTTCTTGTAGGCATTGCGTCATTTTATCCCACAGCTTGACATTCTCTTGCTGGCAGGCTGCTATCTCTTTTCTCAGATTTGTGCTTTCCTGGATAAGTTTGTGGATGGCTTTTGTGTCACCATTTGTGCTGGACAGTTCGTTGACATTACAGTTTCTATTATAATTGTGTTTATAGATAGTAAAATCTCTCTCCAGCCGGGATACAGTCTCTGTGAGGGACTCTACTGAGAGGTGTGAGGAGTCGGGGGAGGGCTTGCTGGCTTGTGTACTGGCAGTGTTGGGGGATGTCACGGGTAATTCACCTGAGTCAGTGGGTGATCCTGTGTCTGTGCCCCTTTTTAGTTGTGCCTGATTCTTGATTTCTGGGAATTTTTCTATATATTGGTGAAGCCTATCTTCTCTTCCTTGAATCATTAAAGTCCCATTAGAAAAAATCGATGTTGTGAGAATCACTTCGCCGGCCCCTTGTGGGTTTTTTATTCTGATTGTTATTTTTCCTGTATCTGCCTCTTCTGTTGTTGTACTCTTGTAGCAGTCACATATTGCATGCTGCCAGGCTCTTATATAATCGGTGTGCATAATGAGGTTAGTCATTCTTTGGTTTGATGTGTAATCGGCAAACAGGGTCTCAGCATGGGCTTTGAGGAGATCTTTCTTTGCATTTTTCTTTTCATTGGCACTCATGTTATCAGGGTATGTAATCTGTAGAGTGGCCTGCCCCCCGCTGTGTACAGAGACAGTGCTCTTAGCATAACAGTCAATGTCCTCATTCTCTGTGGCCAATTTCACACCTTCTGGGATGCCTGACCCCCTGCTGTGCTGGGACCTTGTCCTAGGTTCTGTTTTATCCATGGCTATGGAGCTCATACTAGGTTCATCTAAGAATTCCATATTATAATCTCCCAGGTTCCCAATATCTGAGGGTGTCCCCGATTTCCTTATTTCTGAGGGATAATCTACTTGCTTATGGGATTAGCCAAGTGATGGCCCTACCTTCTGTGATGTGGGATCCCGGGGTCAGATGTGATGTTCCTGTTGCATTCAGCCAGTCTGAGGTCTGTAGGAATCTTCTCTTGTATTTTAAAATCCTTTTTCTGTTCTTATTTCATTTTTCTCTTGGGATGTTTTTAGTCTCGCTTAGTTATGTCTTCCATGGAGCCGATATTTCCTGGTTTTCGTCTTGCAGGTAGCTCAATTACAAGGTTTTACATAGATATGTATATGGAGTATATGGATATGTATATGGGGTATATAGATATGTATATGGGGTATATAGATATGTATAGGGAGTATATAGATATGTATATGGAGTATATAGATATGTATATGGAGTATATAGATATGTATATGGAGTGTATAGATATGTATATGGAGTGTATAGATATGTATATGGAGTGTATAGATATGTATATGGAGTATATAGATATGTATATGGGGTATATAGATATGTATATGGAGTATATGGATATGTATATGGAGTATATAGATATGTATATGGGGTATATAGATATGTATAGGGAGTATATAGATATGTATATGGAGTATATAGATATGTATATGGAGTATATAGATATGTATATGGAGTGTATAGATATGTATATGGAGTATATAGATATGTATATGGAGTATATAGATATGTATATGGAGTATATAGATATGTATATGGAGTGTATAGATATGTATATGGAGTGTATAGATATGTATATGGAGTATATAGATATGTATATGGAGTATATAGATATGTATATGGAGTATATAGATATGTATATGGAGTATATGGATATGTATATGGGGTATATAGATATGTATATGGAGTATATGGATATGTATATGGAGTATATAGATATGTATATGGGGTATATAGATATGTATAGGGAGTATATAGATATGTATATGGAGTATATGGATATGTATATGGAGTATATAGAGTATATAGATATGTATATGGAGTATATAGATATGTATATGGAGTATATAGATATGTATATGGAGTATATAGATATGTATATGGAGTATATAGAGTATATAGATATGTATATGGAGTGTATAGATATGTATATGGAGTATATAGATATGTATATGGAGTATATAGATATGTATATAGAGTATATAGATATGTATATGGAGTATATAGATATGTATATGGAGTATATAGATATGTATATGGAGTGTATAGATATGTATATGGAGTGTATAGATATGTATATGGAGTATATAGATATGTATATGGAGTGTATAGATATGTATATGGAGTATATAGATATGTATATGGGGTATATAGATATGTATATGGAGTATATGGATATGTATATGGAGTATATAGATATGTATATGGGGTATATAGATATGTATAGGGAGTATATAGATATGTATATGGAGTATATAGATATGTATATGGAGTATATAGATATGTATATGGAGTGTATAGATATGTATATGGAGTATATAGATATGTATATGGAGTATATAGATATGTATATGGAGTATATAGATATGTATATGGAGTGTATAGATATGTATATGGAGTGTATAGATATGTATATGGAGTATATAGATATGTATATGGAGTATATAGATATGTATATGGAGTATATAGATATGTATATGGAGTATATGGATATGTATATGGGGTATATAGATATGTATATGGAGTATATGGATATGTATATGGAGTATATAGATATGTATATGGGGTATATAGATATGTATAGGGAGTATATAGATATGTATATGGAGTATATGGATATGTATATGGAGTATATAGAGTATATAGATATGTATATGGAGTATATAGATATGTATATGGAGTATATAGATATGTATATGGAGTATATAGATATGTATATGGAGTATATAGAGTATATAGATATGTATATGGAGTGTATAGATATGTATATGGAGTATATAGATATGTATATGGAGTATATAGATATGTATATAGAGTATATAGATATGTATATGGAGTATATAGATATGTATATGGAGTATATAGATATGTATATGGAGTATATAGATATGTATATGGTGTATATAGATATGTATATGGAGTATATAGATATGTATATGGAGTATATAGATATGTATATGGAGTATATAGAGTATATAGATATGTATATGGAGTATATGGATATGTATATAGAGTATATAGATATGTATATGGAGTATATAGATATGTATATGGAGTATATAGATATGTATATGGAGTATATAGATATGTATATGGAGTATATAGATATGTATATGGAGTATATAGAGTATATAGATATGTATATGGAGTATATGGATATGTATATAGAGTATATAGATATGTATATGGAGTATATAGATATGTATATGGAGTATATAGATATGTATATGGAGTATATAGATATGTATATGGAGTATATAGATATGTATATGGAGTATATAGATATGTATATGGAGTATATAGATATGTATATTGAGTATATGGATATGTATATGGAGTATATAGATATGTATATTGAGTATATGGATATGTATATGGAGTATATAGAGTATATAGATATGTATATGGAGTATATAGAGTATA
This sequence comes from Leptodactylus fuscus, assembly GCF_031893055.1. Taxonomy (NCBI): domain Eukaryota; kingdom Metazoa; phylum Chordata; class Amphibia; order Anura; family Leptodactylidae; genus Leptodactylus; species Leptodactylus fuscus. The sequence goes on along the minus strand of NC_134271.1, from coordinate 807,703 downwards.
TAGATATGTATATGGAGTATATAGCTATGTATATGGAGTATATAGATATGTATATGGAGTATATAGATATGTATATGGAGTATATAGAGTATATAGATATGTATATGGAGTGTATAGATATGTATATGGAGTATATAGATATGTATATGGAGTATATAGATATGTATATGGAGTATATAGATATGTATATGGAGTATATAGATATGTATATGGAGTATATAGATATGTATATGGAGTATATAGATATGTATATGGAGTATATAGATATGTATATGGAGTATATAGATATGTATATTGAGTATATGGATATGTATATGGAGTATATAGATATGTATATTGAGTATATGGATATGTATATGGAGTATATAGAGTATATAGATATGTATATGGAGTATATAGAGTATATAGATATGTATATGGAGTATATAGAGTATATAGATATGTATATGGAGTATATAGAGTATATAGATATGTATATGGAGTATATAGAGTATATAGATATGTATATGGAGTATATAGATAGAACATGTGGGGTAGATGAGTCCAAGCCCGGGCATTGCATTGAAAGTCACAGCAAGGTCACTCATCCTGCCACCGCCCAGACTTACTCTCCATCTCCAAGATGCTCTCACCGTTCCTCATGCAGAATTTGCCATGCGTTGCCCCCTTGCCCGCCGCCCCCTCCCCATATGCCCCATGTACCCCCCCCCCCATATGCCCCATGTACCTGTCTTCTTAACAGGCTCAGGCATCTTGGAATAATCGGGTCCTACAGGCGGTTTGTAAAGCTGCGGCAGAAGTCGCCCAGTCTGTGGCTGAGACCGGACTGAGCTGCTGGAATCTACAGACCCCCTTAATAACCGTAAGATAAGGAGACCCCCGAGCGCTCCACCCCCGCACTCTCTCCTGTTGTCACACAGTCCTGTCACCTTCTCGGCAGCAGGACATATCAGCTGGGATATATATAGCAGAGCCGCACCGCCTTGTTCTCTGCCCCATCAGGATCCTGGTGGGTTTCTGCAGGTTTGAAGTCTTTGCCAGACGTTGCTGGAGCCCGGCCCGCGTTCCCTTGCCCAATGGCACGTGTCTGGCCTCTACCACCATCAGCTCGGCCACTGCCGGCTCACTCCAATCTTCTCTGGACTTGTGGATTGATATGGCCTTGCTGAAAGCTGCCGTCATGTCCTGACCTTGTATACATCTACATGGGGTATATAGAGCTTTCAAGAGCGGCCAGAGCACAGACACAAATAGCTGAAGTCCCGGGCGCCGCCGCCGCCGCCGCTCTCCTCTACTGATGTAGATCCCAAATGACGGGGGAAAGTAGAAGAATAGTCAGTGTAAGGCTGGTCACACGGCGCACGGACAGAGAAGAAGGGAACAAACAGGGGACAAATAGTCCCGAAAATGCAGCAAGTCCCCCATAGACAGAAGATCTCCGCAGATGGCGGCTTCATCCAATATGGCTGCAACGTTTCATAACTATTGGTTACAAGGCCATTGTTCTTACGTCATAGGAGCCCCCTACCATTCATTCTACATAGAGGGGGGCGCAGGGGGTCCCATACAGTAGAGGAATGATATACAAGCCTGTATGACTGTAACCAGTGGCCTAAATAGGACTGGCGGGGCCCCGTGGCCAACCTGACATGGGGCTCCCCCCGACCAACACCGAAGACCCCGACCAAACCCCACCCCACCCCATATTCCTGCACGCATTATTATGCCCTATAGTTACCCCTGCACACAGCATTATCTCCCATAGTGGCCCCTGCACACAGTATTATCCCCCATAGTGGCCCCTGCACACAGTATTATGTCCCATAGTGGCCCCTGCACACAGTATTATGTCCCATAGTGGCCCCTGCACACAGTATTATGTCCCATAGTGGCCCCTGCACACAGTATTATGCCCCATAGTGGACCCTGCACACAGTATTATGTCCCATAGTGGCCCCTGCACACAGTATTATCCCCCATAGTGGCCCCTGCACACAGTATTATGTCCCATAGTGGCCCCTGCACACAGTATTATCCCCCATAGTGGCCCCTGCACACAGTATTATGTCCCATAGTGGCCCCTGCACACAGTATTATGTCCCATAGTGGCCCCTGCACACAGTATTATGTCCCATAGTGGCCCCTGCACACAGTATTATGTCCCATAGTGGCCCCTGCACACAGCATTATCCCCCATAGTGGCCCCTGCACACAGTATTATCCCCCATAGTGGCCCCTGCACACAGTATTATCCCCCATAGTGGCCCCTGCACACAGCATTATGTCCCATAGTGGCCCCTGCACACAGCATTATGTCCCATAGTGGCCCCTGCACACAGCATTATCCCCCATAGTGGCCCCTGCACACAGCATTATCCCCCATAGTGGCCCCTGCACACAGTATTATCTCCCATAGTGGCCCCTGCACACAGTATTATGTCCCATAGTGGCCCCTGCACACAGTATTATGTCCCATAGTGGCCCCTGCACACAGTATTATGTCCCATAGTGGCCCCTGCACACAGTATTATGTCCCATAGTGGCCCCTGCACACAGCATTATGTCCCATAGTGGCCCCTGCACACAGCATTATGTCCCATAGTGGCCCCTGCACACAGTATTATGTCCCATAGTGACCCCTGCACACAGTATTATGTCCCATAGTGGCCCCTGCACACAGTATTATCCCCCATAGTGGCCCCTGCACACAGTATTATCCCCCATAGTGGCCCCTGCACACAGTATTATGTCCCATAGTGGCCCCTGTACACAGTATTATACCCAATAGTGTCCACTGCACACAGTATTATCCCCCATAGTGGCCCCTGCACACAGTATTATGTCCCATAGTGGCCCCTGCACATAGTATTATACCCAATAGTGTCCACTGCACACAGTATTATGTCCCATAGTGGCCCCTGCACACAGTATTATCCCCCATAGTGGCCCCTGCACACAGTATTATGTCCCATAGTGACCCCTGCACACAGTATTATCCCCCCATAGTGGCCCCTGCACACAGTATTATGTCCCATAGTGGCCCCTGCACACAGTATTATGTCCCATAGTGGCCCCTGCACACAGTATTATGTCCCATAGTGGCCCCTGCACACAGTATTATACCCCATAGTGGCCCCTGCACACAGTATTATGCCCCATAGTGGCCCCTGCACACAGTATTATCCCCCATAGTGGCCCCTGCACACAGTATTATCCCCCATAGTGGCCCCTGCACACAGTATTATGTCCCATAGTGACCCCTGCACACAGTATTATGTCCCATAGTGGCCCCTGCACACAGTATTATGTCCCATAGTAACCCCTGCACACAGTATTATACCCAATAGTGGCCCCTGCACACAGTATTATGTCCCATAGTGGCCCCTGCACACAGTATTATGTCCCATAGTGGCCCCTGCACACAGTATTATGTCCCATAGTGGCCCCTGCACACAGTATTATGTCCCATAGTGGCCCCTGCACACAGTATTATCTCCCATAGTGGCCCCTGCACACAGTATTATGTCCCCATAGTGGCCCCTGCACACAGTATTATGCCCCATAGTGGCCCCTGCACACAGTATTATGCCCCATAGTGGCCCCTGCACACAGTATTATGCCCCATAGTGGCCCCCGCACACAGTATTATACCCCATAGTGGCCCCCGCACACAGTATTATGTCCCATAGTGACCCCCGCACACAGTATTATGTCCCATAGTGGCCCCCGCACACAGTATTATGTCCCATAGTGGCCCCTGCACACAGTATTATGTCCCATAGTGGCCCCTGCACACAGTATTATGTCCCATAGTGGCCCCTGCACACAGTATTATGTCCCATAGTGGCCCCTGCACACAGTATTATGTCCCATAGTGGCCCCTGCACACAGTATTATGTCCCATAGTGGCCCCCGCACACAGTATTATGCCCCATAGTGGCCCCCGCACACAGTATTATACCCCATAGTGGCCCCTGCACACAGTATTATCCCCCATAGTGGCCCCTGCACACAGTATTATGTCCCATAGTGGCCCCTGCACACAGTATTATGTCCCATAGTGGCCCCTGCACACAGTATTATGTCCCATAGTGGCCCCTGCACACAGTATTATCCCCCATAGTGGCCCCTGCACACAGTATTATGTCCCATAGTGGCCCCTGCACACAGTATTATGTCCCATAGTGGCCCCCGCACACAGTATTATGTCCCATAGTGGCCCCCGCACACAGTATTATGTCCCATAGTGACCCCCGCACACAGTATTATGTCCCATAGTGGCCCCTGCACACAGTATTATGTCCCATAGTGGCCCCTGCACACAGTATTATACCCCATAGTGGCCCCTGCACACAGTATTATACCCCATAGTGGCCCCTGCACACAGTATTATACCCCATAGTGGCCCCTGCACACAGTATTATACCCCATAGTGGCCCCTGCACACAGTATTATACCCCATAGTGGCCCCTGCACACAGTATTATACCCCATAGTGGCCCCTGCACACAGTATTATACCCCATAGTGGCCCCTGCACACAGTATTATACCCCATAGTCATACCTCCCAACTTTTGAAGAACCGAAAGAGGGACAAAATGTGCGGTGCGCGCAGCAACAACTTTACCCCCGTCCACTTTTGTGTTGACTCCGCCCACTCGGTAATTTTTCATGTGCCCGCACACAGTATAATCCTCCTACAGTCACCCGTAAATTATATGTCCCCCCTCTATCTCTCCCCCAGTTTCATAGACACCTTTCATCTGCCCCAGTTTCATGTCCCCCCATCTCTGCCCCCAGTGTCACGAACTGAACTCACTGGGTCTTGAACCCATGACTTCCTGGCTATGTTCTGCAACCTTACCCACTGTAGTATTCGGAGTCCTGGTTTGTTCTGTGCTTTACCTTGTCTGGTCTCTTCTGTTGGAGTAATTGGTTTATTCCGATCACCTGTTCTGTGGCCAATCACAGTATAGCCCGTCCTATATAAACTCACAGCTTACTCCATCCAGTGCCTGATTATTCTGGCTGTCTGCTCCCTGTTGCCCTGAACCTCACCACTACCTTGCTGCTCCTGTGTACCGAACCTTGCTAACGTCTGACTACGGTTGATCTGCTCCTCCTGTGCACCGATCCCGGCAAACATCTGACCACAGTTTCTTCTACCTCTGAGGTACCTTTCCTCCATTTATTATTATTTAAGTACTGTATCATTGCCCCACCATTTGGACTCCAAATCTGATAACTAGCATCGTTACACCCAGTGTCATGCCGTCCTCTCCATTTCGCGCCTCTCTCGCTGACACATTTGCGTCTGAAGCAAGGAGCTGACCTGTGTCAGCTCCTTGCTTCAGCCGCATATGTGTTCAACTCAGATCTGCGTCCTCTGGATGCAGATCTGAGTTGAAATCGGGACATACCTCCCTCCAACCGGGACCGCGGGACATGTCACCCAAATCATGAATGTCCCGTGGAAATCGGGACGGTTGGGAGGTATGCCCATAGTGACCCCTGCACACAGTATTATGCTCCATTGTGGACACCCATTAACAATTATTGTTTTACACAAAACTTCAAAAATGGTCCGGACAGAAGTATCGCCCCCTGCAGTCCTGTCAGATAATCCTCGCTGTCCCCAGATAATGATTACACAGCACAGACTCTTATATAGTATATAAGTGACACAGGGTATATACAGTATAAGTATCGCCCCCTGCAGTCCTGTCAGATAATCCTCGCTGTCCCCAGATAATGATTACAGGCACAGACTCTTATATAGTATATAAGTGACACAGGGTATATACAGTATAAGTATCGCCCCCTGCAGTCCTGTCAGATAATCCTCGCTGTCCCCAGATAATGATTACAGGCACAGACTCTTATATAGTATATAAGTGACACAGGGTATATATGAAATCTGAAATCTCTGGTCAATGTTTCTTTTGCGTCCACATCTAGGGAGGTTAGCCACAGGGCCATGGGCTTTACACTTCTTGATGACACTGCGCACGGTAGACACAGGAACATTCAGGGCTTTGGAGATGGACTTGTAGCCTTGAGATTGCTCAGGCTTCCTCACAATTTTGCTTCTCAAGTCCTCAGACAGTTCTTTGGTCTTCTTTCTTTTCTCCATGCTCAATGTCGTCACACAAGGACACAGGACAGAGGTGGAGTCAACTTTAATCCATTTCACCTGGCTGCAAGTGTGATTTAGTTATTGCCACCACCTGTTAGGTGCCTCAGGTAAGTAACAGGTGCTGGTAATTACACAAATTACAGAAGCATCACATGATTTTTCAGACAGTGCCAATACTTTTGTCCACCCCCTCTTTTATGTTTGCTGTGGAATTAGATCCAATTTGCTTTGTGACAATTCTTTTTGTTGTTTTCCATTTAATTTGTCTTCAATGAAGAAAATACCAAAGAATTTGTGACTGTAATCATTATCTGGAAGAATCGGAGTATTATCTGACAGCATTGCAGGGGGGCCAATACTTTTGGCCATCTATATATATATATATATATATATATATATATATATATATATATATATAAATATATATATGTGTGTGTTATATACTGTATGTATCCATATGGTACCTATAGCCATGTATGCTGCAGGTCTCTGGACACAAGTGCTATAGGAGAAGGGGAAGCAGCGATAGCCTTTCCCCAGGTTGGCCCTTAGGTTGGTCTTACACGACCGTAATGTAAGTCCACAAATGGTCTGTGATTGAGGGTTTTCAATTGCGGACCATTTGCGGACACATTATATTCGATGCGGCCTCTTATTACACTGGATATTTTATCCGTGGTGTGGCCAGGCTGCAACCATGGTCCACAATTTATAGGACATGTCCGTAATGGCGGTGAATTGTGGCACTGCACGGACTTGCCCATAGAACTCTATGGCGAGTGCGGCAGGACACGGACATCTGCGGAGCCCATGTTGCTGATCAGAAACTTGCAGACGGTACATCCAATACGGTTGTGTAAGACCAGCCTTAGTCCTGCCACAGCCCACCCCACATATTACATGCCCACGTGCACCCCCTGTGTAGTGGCGCAGGCCCGGGCGCCGCAGGCTCCTATCACTGACATTACCCAGAACTCTTCAGCTTATCTCTCTTCACATTCCCTCGCTGTCCTCTGTGACCTTCATCACTCTGAGGTCTGAGCCTGAGCCCAGTGCAGCGGAGGGACTGTCACTACCGATTAGTCCTCCAAGCACCTGACATTTTTGGCTTTGTTTTTGGATTTCCCTTCCAGACACTTGAAGCCGTTGCGATCCCAGGACATGACAGCTGACAGTGGCCATTAGGCGGGTTTGTCACAGTCTGACTCCCTCTAATTATTCTTCAGGCCGCAGAGATTTCCGGATTTTCTGACACTTAGGCGGATTACGCGCTTTACGTTACTCTGACCTGCCAGGCACATTGCACGTTGCGTTGCTCAGAATCTCTGCAAGCTCAGGAGATTAGAGAATTTGCAATTGATCCTTTGCTTTGATCTCAGAATTAAAACTGGATTTGCAAAGTGTTTTCTGGGAAAGAATGGGATTGAGCAGAGCTGTGGGGGGCGGGCGCTGAGCCTGCCAGGAGTGACATCACAGGACGGGATAGAAGATCCCGCAGCAGATTCCGGAGGAGCGGACGCTTGTTACTTCTGTAACTGGAGAAGGAGCTATCCCTGACATGTAGTCATCCAAATCTGTCACATCCCTAGTATGCCGCTCAATTATAGACCACTCTCATGGCACGCCTCATTTCCCTTCAGTTTTACATGGTAGAGCAGCAGTTTGTGCTGCAGAGCTGTCACTCTCTAAGACTGGGACACAGCAACCCTTTACCACTGACAGGTTGAGTGCACCGATTCATTCATAGTTTTCCCGGAGGAATAACAGAACAGAAATGATTATTTCACACCAAATGTATCTGGATTGTGGTAACGGTGCAGTGTATACGGTATAATGGTGCAGTGTATACGGTATAATGGTGCACTGTATATGGTTTAATGGTGCACTGTATAATGGAGCAGTGTATACGGTATAATGGTGCAGTGTATACGGTATAATGGTGCAGTGTATACGGTATAATGGTGCACTGTATATGGTTTAATGGTGCACTGTATAATGGAGCAGTGTATACGGTATAATGGAGCAGTGTATACGGTATAATGGAGCAGTGTATACGGTATAATGGAGCAGTGTATACGGTATAATGGTGCAGTGTATACGGTATAATGGTGCACTGCATTTTGTATAATGGTGCAGTGTATACGGTATAATGGAGCAGTGTATACGGTATAATGGTGCAGTGTATACGGTATAATGGTGCAGTGTATACGGTATAATGGTGCAGTGTATACGGTATAATGGTGCACTGCATTTTGTATAATGGTGCAGTGTATACGGTATAATGGTGCAGTGTATACGGTATAATGGTGCAGTGTATATGGTTTAATGGTGCACTGTATAATGGAGCAGTGTATACGGTGTAATGGAGCAGTGTATACGGTATAATGGTGCACTGCATTTTGTATAATGGTGCAGTGTATACGGTATAATGGTGCAGTGTATACGGTATAATGGTGCACTGCATTTTGTATAATGGTGCAGTGTATACGGTATAATGGTGCAGTGTATACGGTATAATGGTGCACTGTATATTGTATAACGGTGCAGTGTATACGGTATAATGGTGCACTGTATATTGTATAACGGTGCACTGTATACGGTATAATGGTGCAGTGTATATGGTATAATGGTGCAGTGTATATGGTATAATGGTGCAGTGTATATTGTATAATGGTGCACTGCATTTTGTATAATGGTGCACTGCATTTTGTATAATGGTGCACTGCATTTTGTATAATGGTGCAGTGTATACGGTATAATGGTGCAGTGTATACGGTATAATGGTGCAGTGTATATGGTTTAATGGTGCACTGTATAATGGAGCAGTGTATACGGTATAATGGAGCAGTGTATATGGTATAATGGTGCAGTGTATACGGTATAATGGTGCACTGCATTTTGTATAATGGTGCAGTGTATACGGTATAATGGTGCAGTGTATACGGTATAATGGTGCACTGTATATTGTATAACGGTGCAGTGTATATTGTATAATGGTGCAGTGTATACGGTATAATGGTGCACTGTATATTGTATAACGGTGCAGTGTATACGGTATAATGGTGCAGTGTATATGGTATAATGGTGCAGTGTATATGGTATAATGGTGCACTGTATATTGTATAATGGTGCACTGTATACGGTATAATGGTGCACTGCATTTTGTATAATGGTGCACTGCATTTTGTATAATGGTGCAGTGTATATGGTATAATGGTGCAGTGTATACGGTATAATGGTGCAGTGTATACGGTATAATGGTGCAGTGTATATGGTTTAATGGTGCACTGTATAATGGAGCAGTGTATATGGTATAATGGAGCAGTGTATATGGTATAATGGTGCAGTGTATACGGTATAATGGTGCAGTGTATACGGTATAATGGTGCACTGCATTTTGTATAATGGTGCAGTGTATACGTTATAATGGTGCAGTATAAAAACAAACCTAGCACATAAGAGGGAAAAACTAAATATAGTTTTGAGACACATAGTATGTTCCCAAAGTAGGGTCCTACATCCAAAATCGTGTCTATACCACAAACTAATAGACAAAACACAGAAATAGGTATACAGACACTGAGAATAGTGAGGTCACAGATAGATCAAAACTCGTAATAGGAGTATACAAACTCTAATAGTGTCACATGAAAAAGTTATACAAAATAGATGATGATGCGAGTAACACACAGATACATGTACAAGACAGAGCAAAGAGTCCAAGACTGCCCCGGAGAGATATTACATGGAGGTACACGGGAGTGGTATACAGGATATATATATATATATATATATATATATATATATATATATATATATATATATATATACCACAGGGACCAGCAAGGTAAGCTACAGCATAAGGCCGGATTATACAAATGTATCCTATAGTATATACAGTGCAATGAGGTAAGAGCGCAATAAGCTAAAAGTATATGAGCATTGAGAACTTATAGACAAGAAAACATGGCCACAAAGTAGATTGTAAGAGACGGAATCAGCGGCAGCAGCAGCGGATACACAGCAGGTCTATCATAGGAATACATGGAAGTACAGCTTACCCATCATATATACCACGTATATAGGAGTAGGGGGGCAATAAGAGGAACCGCCGGCTCGCACCCAACACGCACGTTTCAGCACGCCTGCCTTCATCTGGGGTGAGGGGAAATCAGCAAAAGTGTGGATTTTATGTCCAGGTAACAACAGAACTCCAACCAATGGGAGCCGCATAACACACCAGACGCTCTAAATGAATGGTGATACAATACACCTGTATAGTCGGCGCATGCGCAGTGATGCACCAAACCCAGTCACATGACTACGGCCGAAAGTGAGGCCTGGGGTACCGAGCCGCCATCTGGTCCGGACATGTGATGTGCTGGTCGCTGGTGAATCAGAGGCATGTGCACACACGTGTAATACACCAGAATGGTAACCTCAATGCAAAGAGGAGATTTAAAGGGGCGGTGTGAGAGGTGTGAGAAAAGGGGGAATGTGACGGGTGTGGCAGAGAAGTGATATAGAGGGAAGGATGTGAAACACAGAGTGTGAATTGTTACATAGAAAAAGGGAACATCTAATATGGAATGTATCAGAGTAATAGATGTGGAATAAAAACTTATAGGAAAATACTGCCCATGAGAAGTGATGTGATCAATTACACAGAACAATGTAACGTGAAACATCTCACCAGCCATAATACAATATATACAGTCTAATCATCTAAGAATGCTCCATCATATATCCCATCACCAACAAAGCGGTGCCGGTATAATATGGCAGAAGGCAATCAGAACCCCAAGCAAGGAGGTGGAAAACGTGAGAGATTTTATTAATGAATGATGGAATAAAGAGAAAAAAATAAAATAAAATTAAAAAATAAAAATGGAAAATTGATCGGAGCGGTCTGGGAAAGTTTCATACTGTGTACAATAAGAACAGCTGGCAACCGCTGATTTTTTTTGGATGTCTCTCTCTTTAGGGATATACTGTAAGGAGACATCCATCAATTCACCACTTCTAGCTTCATCGTCACATCCATCTCAAATCATAAGGGCTATCCCTACAGGGCAATTTTTAAGAATGCGCAGAATTTGTTCAACGGAACAGAGTTTCGAAAAATTTTCGGATGACCTAAGGATGCGGTTTGACAATAGGGGATAAAATACTCCCTGGTCTGACGTAATACATATTACTGCTGTCAAAAAACCTAAAAAATCTGAGCAGGTCAGTGCGCGATGTATAACACAATACCATGGCAGATGGAAGGAGATGGATTCTGCTGTTTCTAAATTTGGGCCCATTTTGCAGGGTGATCCTGTTCTTTCCAAATATATCTCCTCAACACCAAGTATCAGTCCTCGCAGATCCAGGAACCTAAAGGATCTCTCAGTGCAAAGTCACTATATGAGAAAAAACAGGTTTGTGTCTGTGGAGCCTCTCACCCTAAACCGGGCGTCTCTCCCTGTGGACACTGTGTGGCTTGTCCAAATCCGTCCAGGGCAGTGGATTTAGTGAATGCGGCAGCTAATAAAACATTCACAATTAGGCAGCGCATTACCTGCAATACTAAATTAGTAGTTTACCATTTACTTGTCCCTGTGGGAAGATCTATGTAGGCCTAACGCCCCGTGAATGTAAGGGACATCACTGTGGCAGCCACCACTGACTTACATCCAAATAGATGGAAACCCCTGGCCAGACATCTCCTCCAGTCTCGTGATTGTGACGCCTCTCAGTGGAGAGCGCTGGGTATGGACTGTGTCTCTTCTAATATTAGGGGAGGCAACTCGGAGCAGAGGTTGAGTCAGAGTCCAGATGGATTTGGACCTTAGGTACACTGACACCAAATGGACCTCATGAGACCCTGGCATTCAATTCCTTTTTGTAATTTGGTTGGCCCTGAATGCCACAGATTTTGCCGGCTGTTCTTAGTAAGTGCGGTGTTTTTTTCTAGTATTGTCCTTTTTTGTTTCCAGTGTTGTTAGTCCGTATTGTATTTTAATCTCCTCTTTCTTGTTTTCATTTAGTTGTACAGAGTATGAAGCTTTTTGTCTGGATGTGGCAGAATTCCCAGACCGCTCCCATCAATTTTCCATTTTTATTTTTTAATTTTATTTTATTTTTTTCTCTTTATTCCATCATTCATTAATAAAATCTCTCACGTTTTCCACCTCCTTGCTTGGGGTTCTGATTGCCTTCTGCCATATTATACCGGCACCGCTTTGTTGGTGATGGGATATATGATGGAGCATTCTTAGATGATTAGACTGTATATATTGTATTATGGCTGGTGAGATGTTTCACGTTACATTGTTCTGTGTAATTGATCACATCACTTCTCATGGGCAGTATTTTCCTATAAGTTTTTATTCCACATCTATTACTCTGATACATTCCATATTAGATGTTCCCTTTTTCTATGTAACAATTCACACTCTGTGTTTCACATCCTTCCCTCTATATCACTTCTCTGCCACACCCGTCACATTCCCCCTTTTCTCACACCTCTCACACCGCCCCTTTAAATCTCCTCTTTGCATTGAGGTTACCATTCTGGTGTATTACACGTGTGTGCACATGCCTCTGATTCACCAGCGACCAGCACATCACATGTCCGGACCAGATGGAGGCTTGGTACCCCAGGCCTCACTTTCGGCCGTAGTCATGTGACTGGGTTTGGTGCATCACTGCGCATGCGCCGACTATACAGGTGTATTGTATCACCATTCATTTAGAGCGTCTGGTGTGTTATGCGGCTCCCATTGGTTGGAGTTCTGTTGTTACCTGGACATAAAATCCACACTTTTGCTGATTTCCCCTCACCCCAGATGAAGGCAGGCGTGCTGAAACGTGCGTGTTGGGTGCGAGCCGGCGGTTCCTCTTATTGCCCCCCTACTCCTATATACGTGGTATATATGATGGGTAAGCTGTACTTCCATGTATTCCTATGATAGACCTGCTGTGTATCCGCTGCTGCTGCCGCTGATTCCGTCTCTTACAATCTACTTTGTGGCCATGTTTTCTTGTCTATAAGTTCTCAATGCTCATATACTTTTAGCTTATTGCGCTCTTACCTCATTGCACTGTATATACTATAGGATACATTTGTATAATCCGGCCTTATGCTGTAGCTTACCTTGCTGGTCCCTGTGGTGTATGTGTATATATATATATATATATATATATATATATATATATATATATATATATATATATATATATATATCCTGTATACCACTCCCGTGTACCTCCATGTAATATCTCTCCGGGGCAGTCTTGGACTCTTTGCTCTTTCTTGTACATGTATCTGTGTGTTACTCGCATCATCATCTATTTTGTATAACTTTTTAATGTGACACTATTAGAGTTTGTATACTCCTATTACGAGTTTTGGCCTATTTTTGACCTCACTATTCTCAGTGTCTGTATACCTATTTCTGTGTTTTGTCTATAATGGTGCAGTGTATATTGTATAATGGTGCACTGTATATTGTATAATGGTGTAGTGTATACGGTATAATGGTGCACGGTATAATGGAGCAGTGTATACGGTATAATGGAGCAGTGTATACGGTATAATGGTGCACGGTATAATGGTGCAGTGTATACGGTATAATGGTGCACGGTATAATGGTACAGTGTATACGGTATAATGGTGCAGTGTATAGGGAATAATGGTGCACTGCATATTGTATAATGGTACAGTGTATACGGTATAATGGTGCAGTGCATACGGTATAATGGTGCAGTGCATACGGTATAATGGTGCAGTGCATACGGTATAATGGTGCAGTGCATACGGTATAATGGTGCAGTGTATACGGTATAATGGTGCAGTGTATACGGTATAATGGTGCAATGTATATTGCATAATGGTGCAGTGTATATTGTATAATAGTACAGTGTATACGGTATAATGGTGCAGTGTATACGGTATAATGGTGCAGTGTATACGGTATAATGGTGCACTGCATATTGTATAATGGTGCAGTGTATATTGTATAATAGTACAGTGTATACGGTATAATGGTGCAGTGTATACGGTATAATGATGCAGTGCATACGGTATAATGGTGCACTGTATACGGTATAATGGTGCACTGCATATTGTATAATGGTGCACTGCATATTGTATAATGGTGCACTGCATATTGTATAATGGTGCAGTGTATACGGTATAATGGTGCACTGTATACGGTATAATGGTGCACTGTATACGGTATAATGGTGCACTGTATACGGTATAATGGTGCACTGCATATTGTATAATGGTGCACTGCATATTGTATAATGGTGCACTGCATATTGTATAATGGTGCAGTGTATACGGTATAATGGTGCACGGTATAATGGTGCAGTGTATACGGTATAATGGTGCACTGCATATTGTATAATGGTGCACTGCATATTGTATAATGGTGCAGTATATACGGTATAATGGTGCAGTGTATACGGTATAATGGTGCACTGTATACGGTATAATGGTGCACTGTATACGGTATAATGGTGCAGTGTATATTGTATAATGGTGCACTGCATATTGTATAATGGTGCAGTGTATACGGTATAATGGTGCAGTGTATACGGTATAATGGTGCAGTGTATATGGTATAATGGTGCAGTGTATATGGTATAATGGTGCAGTGTATACGGTATAATGGTGCAGTGTATACGGTATAATGGTGCAGTGTATACGGTATAATGGTGTAGTGTATATTGTATAACGGTGCAGTGTATACGGTATAATGGTGCAGTGTATATTGTATAATGGTGCAGTGTATACGGTATAATGGTGCAGTGTATACGGTATAATGGTGCACTGTATACGGTATAATGGTGCAGTGTATACGGTATAATGGTGCAGTGTATATTGTATAATGGTGCAGTGTATACGGTATAATGGTGCACTGTATATTGTATAACGGTGCACTGTATATTGTATAATGGTGCAGTGTATACGGTATAATGGTGCAGTGTATACGGTATAATGGTGCAGTGTATATGGTATAATGGTGCAGTGTATACGGTATAATGGTGCAGTGTATACGGTATAATGGTGCAGTGTATACGGTATAATGGTGTAGTGTATATGGTATAATGGTGCACTGCATATTGTATAATGGTGTAGTGTATACGGTATAATGGTGTTCTATATACAGTATTACTGTGCGTTGTGTGCAGTCTAGTAGAGAACTGTATAACCAGACATTCAGTACGAACTTCTTGGACTTGCCTCTACCATTAACATGGAAGGGAAATTACAGTGCGGGGGCCACAAGAAAGGAAAAATCAACTGCCCATTTTTTAAGATATTCTGTTTTGTTTTTTTTTAACTTGTTTTACTGCAGTGTTTAGTTATCATGTCGCCTTCATGTTACATTGTTTACTTGTGTTAGTTTAGAAATGTATACTCACCTCTCATATATATATATATATATATATATATATATATATTCACCTCTCCTATCTATCTATGTATACTCACCTCTACTGTGTTATATATGTATACTCACCTCTCATATCTATATCTATATATACTCACCTCTACTGTTATATATACTGTATATATACTCACCTCTCCCATCTCTGAGAATTATAATTCCAGGAGAAGGGAAGTAAAAGTCGAATCTGAGAGACTTGGAAATGTCTTAAAACTAAAAATAGAAAAGTTTTGACAACAGTCAGGAAACTGGAGAAGCCGAGGCCATAAAGTGAGGGGGGCGCCGGAGAGAGGGGGATCCATTTTAGACCGGACTGGACCATTATTGTGGCCTAGAGTTACATCCAGAATGTCTTCTCCAGATGATGAGGAGTCTCAGGAGGAGAAATCACAACCAAGAAAATCTCTCAAATCCAAGATGTATAGAGTCTAAGAAGCCGATATAATATAAGGAGCCTACAGTATATAATATAAGGAACCTATATAATATAAGGAGCCAATATAATATTAGGAACCTATATCATATAAGGAGCCAATATAATATAAGGAGCCTATATAGTATAAAGAGCCAATATAATATAAGGAACCTATATAATATACTGTAAGGAGCTAATATAATATAAGGAGCCAATATAATGTAAGGAACCTACATAATATAAAGAGCCTATATAATATAAGGAACCTATATAATATAAGGAGACAGTATAATATAAGGAGCCTATATAATATAATGAGCCAATATAATAGAAGGAGCCAATATAAGGAACCTGTATAATATAAGGAGCCAATATAACATAAGGAACCTATATAATATAAGGAACCCACATCATATAAGGAGCCAATATAATATAAGAAACCCGTGTAATACTGTGTGTATTATCTCTGTACTGTGACATCACTGTGTGTATTATCCTGTACTGTGACATCACTGTGTGTATTATCCTGTACTGTGACATCACTGTGTGTATTATCCTGTACTGTGACATCACTGTGTGTATTATCTCTGTACTGTGACATCACTGTGTGTATTATCTCTGTACTATGACATCACTGTGTGTATTATCCTGTACTGTGACATCACTGTGTGTATTATCTCTGTACTGTGACATCACTGTGTGTATTATCCTGTTCTGTGACATCACTGTGTGTATTATCTCTGTACTGTGACATCACTGTGTGTATTATCCTGTTCTGTGACATCACTGTGTGTATTATCCCTGTACTGTGACATCACTGTGTGTATTATCTCTGTACTGTGACATCACTGTGTGTATTATCCTGTACTGTGACATCACTGTGTGTATTATCTCTGTACTGTGACATCACTGTGTGTATTATCCCTGTACTGTGACATCACTGTGTGTATTATCCTGTTCTGTGACATCACTGTGTGTATTATCCTGTACTGTGACATCACTGTGTGTATTATCTCTGTACTGTGACATCACTGTGTGTATTATCCTGTACTGTGACATCACTGTGTGTATTATCCTGTACTGTGACATCACTGTGTGTATTATCTCTGTACTGTGACATCACTGTGTGTATTATCCTGTTCTGTGACATCACTGTGTGTATTATCCTGTTCTGTGACATCACTGTGTGTATTATCCCTGTACTGTGACATCACTGTGTGTATTATCTCTGTACCGTGACATCACTGTGTGTATTATCTCTGTACCGTGACGTCACTGTGTGTATTATCTCTGTACCGTGACGTCACTGTGTGTATTATCTCTGTACCGTGACGTCACTGTGTGTATTATCTCTGTACCGTGACGTCACTGTGTGTATTATCCCTGTACCGTGACGTCACTGTGTGTATTATCCTGTACCGTGACATCACTGTGTGTATTATCCTGTACCGTGACATCACTGTGTGTATTATCCTGTACCGTGACATCACTGTGTGTATTATCCTGTACCGTGACATCACTGTGTGTATTATCTCTGTACCGTGACATCACTGTGTGTATTATCTCTGTACCGTGACATCACTGTGTGTATTATCTCTGTACCGTGACATCACTGTGTGTATTATCCTGTACCGTGACATCACTGTGTGTATTATCCTGTACCGTGACATCACTGTGTGTATTATCCTGTACCGTGACATCACTGTGTGTAAAGTTTTGACTTCGCACATTTTTGGGACATAACCCGTTCGTGGTGTCATCGGCCCAATTCTTATAATGACCTAAAGAACTGAACCATAATAAAAACCTTAATATAAAAGACATAACACATTTCTGTGGATAAATAAGGCCGCAATGTTTATTAAGGGTTAATTAAAATATTTATTAATCAATTTAAAATAACGAATACACATAATCAACCAGGATTAATAATCAATAACCAAACCAATAAAATAAATCAAATAATTCAAACCATTTCTCTCTAATAAAGCGTCGCGACAATCTCTGTCAAATAGTCCAATTACTGGGAGGGGGCGGAGCTTGAATGTTGATTCGCTTCCTTTCGCCGGCGAACACCCGCCTTATATTCTCCCATTTTCCCGCTGTTTAGACTTCGCTGGACCAATCTGAATAGGGCTGCACCATCACCACGCTGCAGGGGACGCCCATGGTAAGTACCATGGCTATACCTGAGGGACAGAAAAAAGGGGGGAAGGGGGGGAACAAAGAGAAAAACAGCCAAGAAACAACAAAATAGAAACCACTAACACAAACTCACAACGAAATACCAGCCTTCATGGACCCTGACACCATGTGTGCCCAGGCTCGGCGCTCTGGGGCCCTTTGTCAGGATTCTTGTGGGTGTTGGA
The DNA here is from genome assembly GCF_031893055.1 of Leptodactylus fuscus. NCBI lineage: Eukaryota > Metazoa > Chordata > Amphibia > Anura > Leptodactylidae > Leptodactylus > Leptodactylus fuscus. The sequence goes on along the minus strand of NC_134271.1, from coordinate 789,338 downwards.
TCTTTGCGGCGGTCTGTGGCTCGTTGCGTTTTCTAGCAGGTGATTTCTTCAGGGCGCCGACGACTCCTGGACCGGAAAGGCAGAAGAGACCAAAACAAAAAGGAAATTTCCTCCGCTTTCTGACGTTCGGTGATAAATAACTTATAAAATAACTTCAAACAGAAATCTATTGGAAAAGGAAAATACAAAACAAAAAACCCCATAACGATGTCTGACGCGTTTCCAGACCATAGCGTGTGATATGGAGGAGGGGCGTGTCCTCGTGTCACTGTGCGTCCCTATAATATGGACTTGTCTCCGTCTGTTCATGGTCACATGTACAGGCCGTGACCGCTGTCTGCGATGGGCTCCGTGTCCGATCATGTGTCATTACACGCCAGCTGGACGACACGGATGACATCGCAGCGAGGCTTCCCCTTGTGGTATCTTCATGGACACCGATAGGCCCCCTGTAGTCAATCCACAAGCACCAACGTGGTCGGGGTGCCGATGAATCCTAAATTCCTGGACAGTCCCTAAATATAGGAGTAATAACCCCCCCCCCCCCCCCCGGAGTGTAATAGAGGTCGTGGTCTCCGTGACCCGGGCTGTAGTGTAAGGGACTGTTCACACCTAGGAAACCCATGAAGTCGTGAGGGTTTGCAGTTGGAGAGGAATCTGAGGCAGAAGACCACCCGGAATCCCTGGGTGTGACCCCCGGTCATTGTCTGACCCCTAGAGGTGGTCGCACCCCCGTTACCATAGTGACTATTGACCCCACTGTAGGGCGGCGCGGGGGCCTCACATTGTAAGTCTGGTCAGTGACAATGAGCGCGGTCACCCCCCCCCCCCCCCCCTGCCATCCCCAGGAGCAGAGACGTGTCCGGACATTTTGGCCCGTTCCTCGCCCCCCGTTGATTTATTTTTCATTATTTGCACTGCAGCAGTAAAAGCCGCAGATAAAATAGTCGCCATTTGTGCTGTAGGTGGATCCACTGCAGGAGGGCCCCGTGCAAGGGCCAAATAGGGGCCCCCGCTGTGCAAGAGCTTCTCATACAGAAAGACATCCGTAGGTGATAGATATAAGGGTGCAGCGGGTCCCCAGTGCTATTACACACAGCAGGCAGCCATGTTTTCAGTCATATAGGTGGGACTGCTTAGCAGACTGGCTCCGCCCCATTGACTAGAATAACAATGGTGAGAGCAGTCAGTGTGCCATCACGTTTCTCCTAGATCTGCGGCAGCTGATCCCCGGGGGGGTCTGTCCCCATCAGCCTTGGACACACTCCACACAGGACTCTCCGGAGCTGCCGATGAGGATTAATGTGGCGGAGCAGCTGTCCCTGGCATCCCGGCTACGAGCTGCCATCTTTCAGTGGCTGCACATGGCTCCCTAAGGATTGAGTTATGGCCTCTATATTTAGGCTCCGGCTCTCACAACTCCAACTGCGGCCTGGAATATTATCAGCCTGCCAAGTAGAGCGCGCCCATCCCCCAATGTGATGACACGAGGATGGCGACCAAATCTGAGCAACCCCCGGGACTCTGTAACATAAACTGACCATTGCTGCCTCATATAGGACCCGGCCGCTGACACCCTCGTAGAGTCTATAGAGCCTTTACCATATATTTTACAGTCTGTACCTGCCGGAGATTATAGAAGCTGCACCTATAGATCTGCGGGGCTGTCCTATAGACCCAATGGCTCAGTCTGTACTCACAGGAGATTATAGAAGCTGCACCTATAGATCTGCGGGGCTGTCCTATAAACCCATTGGCTCAGTCCGTACTCGCAGGAGATTATAGAAGCTGCACCTATAGATCTGTGGGGCTGTCCTATAAACCCATTGGCTCAGTCCGTACCCGCAGGAGATTATAGAAGCTGCACCTATAGATCTGTGGGGCTGTCCTATAGACCCAATGGCTCAGTCCGTACTTGCAGGTTTACATGACGTGTTGTAACTAATAGAGGAATTCTGGGGGGGCACAAGGATGTCTCCTATCACAAGCCCTCACTGATCGTATAGGGGCCCCAACCCAAGTGAAAAGCTCCAGGAGGGTCCAGACTGGGTTACCCCTTACAGAAGAGAAGGGAAACCCAATTGTGTTCCCGACTCCCACCTGGGCTCCCCCTCTACAGTAAAAGAGGGGCCTACACACATACGTCACAGGCAAGGTGAACACTGGACGCCAGGACCAGTTATGGTGGATAAACCAGTTGACAAGTTCTCTTTCAATAAGTGGACGTGACCCATCCTCCCACCATTTCCATCCATGGTGATCTCACACCCCCTGCAATGGCTCTCCAGTCCCACCAGGGGAGTGACAACTGTCCACTGGTAAGAGCTGATACCCCAAAGCCTGTCGCCACTACAAAGAGCGCCTCTCGCTGGAGGAGCCAGTGCATTACATAGATGGCTCATTGACATTAATGGTCACCATGCAATACTTCATTCCACCAGGGGTGGTGCTGTAGGGAATCTGAACCCTTCTTACTTAGTCCCCACAATGGCTCCCGCTGGTTATTGGGGCCGCAGCAGGAGACCCCCTGACCCTTTCTGAGGAGTCTTTGTTTACCATATGCTTTTGTAATAAAGTTTTGGCTTTCAATTAGGAGGAAACAAGAGAATGGCCCCCAAAGTTGTGTCCATCTGTTGTGGATGGGATTGTCTCGGCCCGATATGACTTTTCACTGTTAGGTAACAGCTTGGACTGACCCCCGACAGTCACAACCACCATCAGTGAGGAGGGCACTGGGGGTCCGGGAGCGCAACGTCCTTCAATAAACGCCAACCCCCCCAGGAGCTGATAGAAAGCTGGACGGCCATTTTTTATCCTGGACGTTTTGTCCTGAGATGTTTATGAAGCTGTGGCCTCTCCAGTTGTAGTCTCAGATGTCGTCATCTCCATTTTCTTCGTCATCTCCATTTTCTTCGTCATCTTCATCTTCTTTTGTCCTTTGACAAGTTGTCACAACAAGACGTCTACAAGGTCCTGAGGGATCAGCAAAGGGCAGGCGGAGGGTTAATGGCACAGACACGAGAGGTCACAAGGTCACTCACTAGTGCGAGGACACGACTGCTCTGCACTTCTCACCCTGGGGTGCGAAGCCAAAAACTGTTATAGCGTTACATGAATGGCTACTAAAGGGGCTTTCTGGGCCTATAAGATGGATGCCCAACCCTTAGGAGAAGTCATCGATATCACATGGGTGCGGGTACAACACCACAGCATTGCTTCCCAGGACAGCGCCACACCTTGTATAGTGGATGTGTTTGGTACTGCGGCTCATTCATTTCAATAGGCCACAAGACTCCACAAAACCTCGGCCCGTCAAGTGTTGCCCCTCCATGTCCTGTCCCCTTCATACCGATGACCAATCCACGGTATCCTCAGAGTCCTATCATTTACAATGTTCCAAATCTCCTGCATAGACCCAGATCAGCCCCCACTAGAGGACGCCATCAGCTCGTGCTGCACATGAACGCCGTGAGCGCGCACGTGGAGGGGTCTGCGCTAAAATCTCCATCTGCTCAACCACAGAAATCGAGAAAAAGAAATTGGAGTCAAGGAAGGATCGGGACACCAAGCGCGCCTGACAAACCACGCCTGAGAAACCACGCCTGACAATCCGCGCCTGACAAACCGCGCCTGACAATCCACGCCTGACAAACCGCGCCTGACAAACCGCGCCTGACAAACCGCGCCAGACAAACCACGCCTGATAATCCTTGCCTGACAAACCGCGCCTGACAAACCACGCCTGACAAACCGCGCCTGACAAACCGCGCCTGACATATGGTGCCTAATGGTCGCCACACGAAGCGAATAAATGTCACATGTTAGTCACAAGCGCCATCCGAGGTTCCGGCATAAAACTGACGGTTTTCAGGGCTGTGTGAATACGGCCTTTATTAAAGTCTCGGCTTCTGTCCTGAGTCTCCGCTCTGGGCGGCGTTAGGGTTAGAGGGTGCAGCTTTGGGGCGCAGATTTGGTGGCTCCTGACCTGGTCACATGTTTAATGTCAGATTTTCTTGCCGTCAGTCCGTCGTTGACCACAGATGTCGCCCGTTGGGACAACGTCTTCCTCCTGGGCAGTTTTGGTAGATCTGTGACACGTTGACCCGCACTCACTGTTGCCATGGCAGAGGATAAGGACATGGGGGCGGTGGGGAAATTGCTTAACAGGCTCAAAATTTCCAGATGTCTCAAGAAGGATTGTGAAAGAACAGCTGCGGTGCAAAGACTGAAACCTCGAGCTCTGGTGTCTGCAGAACATAATGTAGGGCCAAGGCAAACCCAAGTCTGGGAGACGAGCCAAGACCAAGGCTTCCCTGTCAGATACTGACTATAGTGGCTATAGGAGTCCTGAGGAGTCCCATATAGCAAAGAAACAGAAAGACGTCCTTCTAGGCATGAGCATGTAGGTACATATAGCTATAAGTACTAGCGCCATATTGGATCAGTGTGCTAAGATTCCCCACATAGTCTTCCTCCTCAGGTAGGCCGTGGCTTCCTCCTCCTTATTGCCGCCTATAGAGTGTACTGACACTTCAAGAACCTTACATCCTGGCTCCAGCCAATTTCCTTCACCTATGGGCTATTGGAAGGTGCCTGAGCAAAAAGGTTCCTACTTTGCTGAAATGTTTCTATGCCTGCCTACCCGTGTTCTGACTTTGGACCTTGTGCCACCTGCCCTGACCCATGCCTATATTCAGACTGTGAATCCATACTGCCTGCTTTGACCTCCCTTACTTACCACCGTGCTGAACATACTCTGCCTGACCTCGGCCTGTCCTCTGACCATTTGACTGTCCCTTCAGCCTCTCCGCCTACAGTTGTCACTGTACATAGATTACTTCTAGAGGTAGTCAGAAGCTGCTGGATCCTCGCAGTGATGGCCAGATCTCTATAAAGGGAACCCCTTAGACTAGTGGAGCATCCCCAAGCCAAATCTCCTCCGCTCCACACTCGCACTCTTAAACTCACATGTTGAGGAAGGACAATGAGAATTTTTAGCCACGGGTTGCCATTTTTTTGCCTTTGTGATCCTGACCATTGACGTCTAGTGGTGTATATTATGCACCTTAGCGGGTTCAGGACCCCATAGAGGATCCCATACAGGACCCCATAGAGGACCCCATAGAGGATCCCATACAGGACCCCATAGAGGACACCATACAGGACCCCACACAGGACCCCACAGAGGACCCCACACAGGACCCCACAGAGGACCCCACACAGGACCCCATACAGGACCCCACACAGGACCCCATAGAGGACACCATACAGGACCCCACACAGGACCCCATAGAGGACCCCACACAGGACCCCATAGAGGACCCCACACAGGACCCCACACAGGACCCCATAGAGGACCCCATAGAGGATCCCATACAGGACCCCATAGAGGACCCCACACAGGACCCCATAGAGGACCCCACAGAGGACCCCATAGAGGATCCCATACAGGACCCCACACAGGACCCCATAGAGGACCCCACACAGGATCCCATAGAGGACCCCATTAAGGACGTTGTGTACTCTTTGTGATTTTACATCTTAAAGACTTACCATCAGACGAGTGGCCAGATGTCAGGGGTGCGCGTGTGGTAATTTCCTCTGGCTTTCTCCGAGTGGTGAAACAGCTATTTTTATGTGAAGATGTTGAAATCTTTTGCTTTAAGCCAAAGATGAAATGTTTTATGAGAAACCTCTCCAGTCTACAGAAATAAGACATGAACGGCCATGGAAATGACCTCACTGAATGTAATAAAAGTATAAGAAGTAGAAATATGGTAGTGGAGTCTGGAGACCAAAGTCCGAGGAACCTCCATGGGATCAGGTCACTGGGCATAAGTGAAGAGACCCGCAAAGAACAGGACAAGTGGGAGCGAACACAAAAGGCTAAATGTCCTACAGTCATCAGATAGGAACTGGAGATGACAGCCATAACAACGTCAAGAAGAAAATCTCATCACGATAGGTAGACTGAAGCCATTTCAGAAGATGACAAAGAATGGAACTAGTGGGAGATCCTCAGTCCATGGGCCGCCCTCCAAAATGTCCAAATATCTAGTCTGAGCATATGGTCATAATAGGCTCAATGAGAAGATCAGTAAGCCTGGTGACCATTACCTGGTGCAAAAGAAGACAAAGACCTAGGGGGAGCCACCAGCACTCCAACCATTGTCCACAAACTGGGAATGATGGGCGAGGAGAAGACTATCCCATGAAATATCCACAGTCCTGGTCTGCACCTTAGTCTGTCTCCTCTGGAGCCCTCGTCAGGGTTCCTTCTGGTGTTACCTGAGTTTAGCGATGGATTGTCGAGATGTTGCAGCATTTTCTAGGCCACCTCTGACATTTTGTATCTATGAGGTCACCGGTCTTATAAGATGATGGACAGATCCTGGAGAGATCCTGCCCATCCCAAGGGAAAGTCACCAACTAAGCAGCAGTCCTGCAGGGATTCATCAGATTGGTGCCGCTGTCATAGTCGTACCTCCAGTGTGCCAGAATATCGGCAAGACCCTGAGGGCACCTCTGAAAACTTTTCTCTAATATAATATTGTTGCATTTTTCAGTCTTAAATCACCAGAAACCAACCAGACGTTGCGAGTGACTTCAGTCTAGAACTTTCCACACAATCTGAAACATTTTATTAACATTGATACAAAAACTCCCACATTTTGGATTTCTCAGTTTGTCATATTGTACAAGGTAACATTTGTGTAATAATGCGCGCTCCGGACCCTGAGACGTCTCGCCTTTTTGCCTCCTTACACCCTCGGTCACTTGTCACCTTTTCACCACCTTACACCCTCGGTCACTTGTCACCTTTTTGCCTCCTTACACCCTCGGTCACTTGTCACCTTTTCACCACCTTACACCCTCGGTCACTTGTCCCCTTTCACCGCCTTACACCCTCGGTCACTTGTCACCTTTTCGCCGCCTTACACCCTCGGTCACTTGTCCCCTTTCACCGCCTTACACCCTCGGTCACTTGTCACCTTTTTGCCTCCTTACACCTCGGTCACTTGTCGCCTTTTCGCCGCCTTACACCCTCGGTCACTTGTCCCCTTACACCCTCGGTCACTTGTCACCTTTCATCGCCTTACACCATCGGTCACTTGTCACCTTTTCGCCGCCTTACACCCTCGGTCACTTGTCCCCTTTCACCGCCTTACACCCTCGGTCACTTGTCACCTTTTCACCACCTTATACCCTCGGTCACTTGTCCCCTTTCGCCGCCTTACACCATCGGTCACTTGTCCCCTTTTCGCCTCCTTACACCCTCGGTCACTTGTCACCGTTCGCCGCCTTACACCCTCGGTCACTTGTCCCCTTTCACCGCCTTACACCCTCGGTCACTTGTCACCTTTTCACCACCTTATACCCTCGGTCACTTGTCCCCTTTCACCGCCTTACACCCTCGGTCACTTGTCACCTTTTCGCCTCCTTACACCCTCGGTCACTTGTCCCCTTTCACCGCCTTACACCCTCGGTCACTTGTCACCTTTCATCGCCTTACACCATCGGTCACTTGTCACCTTTCATCGCCTTACACCATCGGTCACTTGTCCCCTTTTTGCCTCCTTACACCTCGGTCACTTGTCGCCTTTTCGCCGCCTTACACCCTCGGTCACTTGTCCCCTTTCATCGCCTTACACCATCGGTCACTTGTCACCTTTCATCGCCTTACACCATCGGTCACTTGTCCCCTTTTCGCCTCCTTACACCCTCAGTCACTTGTCACCTCTTGCCGCCTTACATCCTCGGTCACTTGTCACCGTTCACCGCCTTACACCCTCGGTCACTTGTCACCGTTCGCCGCCTTACACCCTCGGTCACTTGTCGCCTTTTCGCCGCCTTACACCCTCGGTCACTTGTCACGTTTTCGCCGCCTTACATCCTCGGTCACTTGTCACCGTTCACCGCCTTACACCTCGGTCACTTGTCCCCTTTCGCCGCCTTACACCCTCGGTCACTTGTCCCCTTTCGCCGCCTTACACCCTCGGTCACTTGTCCCCTTTCGCCGCCTTACACCCTCGGTCACTTGTCACCGTTCGCCGCCTTACACCCTCGGTCACTTGTCACCGTTCGCCGCCTTACACCCTCGGTCACTTGTCACCGTTCGCCGCCTTACACCCTCGGTCACTTGTCACCGTTCGCCGCCTTACACCCTTGGTCGCTTATCGCTAACCGCACATCTGCCAAATAAAAATAAAAAAATAAATTCCTATAATATTAATATTTACAATGGAATTTTATCTTCTCACACGAAAGTTTTGGAGTCTTTCGTACCGGAGGTCGGGTGAGATCATACCCAGCCGGAATCTCAGTGATGGAAATGTTTCCTGGCATTGTACATCTTGTGCAGAACTTCTCCACTGAACTGATAGGTCAACTTCTTCTTGACCTTCCGGACTTCTCCGGTCTTTCCGTAGTTGCGCAGCGCCCTAGCCATCTTCTGATAGGTCATCTTCTTACGGTTGCCTTTTTGAATACCCCAACGGTGGGCAAGGGCTTCTTTGTGTTTGGACGAGAACTGGAAGGTTCCTTTGTCTTTATCCACCCACCAAATGCTCTCCTTCATGTCTCCATTATGTAGAAGCTCTAGAAGGAACTGGTACAATCGAATCTTCTTCTTATTTCCTGGAAAATAGAAGATGGAAAGTTCTGAGAAGGTGTCGCCCCGACTCCGAGGACACTAATGGCAGAACATGGCACCTTACATGACCATTAGAAGCCGAGCTCATCTCTGATCTTCTGCTAGCTACACATTCAGGAGACTTTCCTACCTGATTCTCCAAGAAGCAACCCATAACCATTGTCTCGTGGATCCAGTTCTCCATCTGACACCTCTAAAGGGGGACTCCGCCTTTCATGGTCATCGTCCTCTGAGCTGGGCGGTGCAGGAGATGGGTATGGCACACAGACACGGGGGACATAGGACACCTTCAATAGAAAGCAATGACACATGTGGCACCAGGTTTATCATAAGCTATACCAAGCCCACTCTCTATTTGGGGAGATGACCCCCCCACCACTGTTCCAATGTACATGGACCGATCCTATAATACATACACTAAGGGCAAAGAGAAGTGTAAGGTGGAGAATTACAAATATGTGGCCAGATGTGGAATATCCAGCAACAGCGCCATACACATCTACAGGTTGGGCCTGGTATTGCAATTAAAGGGGTTATCCCATCACAAGGATCCTATCTATACTGCTTCTTAAAGGGGTTGTCCCATCACAAGGATCCTATCTATACTGCTTCTTAAAGGGGTTGTCCCATCACAAGGATCCTATCTATACTGCTTGTTAATGTGGATGTAAGACTTTTCCTAAATACACTGCTTCAGCAAAACTGCTTTGTTTGTCCACTATCTTACTTTATTCACTTCATTGTTGACACTGCATTTCTATGGCCCTTGGGATTATCTGCTCATTTCCCAAGTGACGTAGCTGCCTGCTCTCAGGAGGGGGGGGGGGGGGGCTAAGTGCAGGGGAGCGAGCCTGTGTCTGTGGCTGTTCCTGTGTCTGCACCACACGAGATCTAGCTTCCTGCTCTCAGATAAAGGATGGGGGAAGTGATTGCTCCGAGCCGCTTGCATTTCTGAACTCTTTGTCTTAGGGAGGCTTTACATGGAGTTCAGCTCCGCTCGTTGTGAATGTAAAACTCGTTGGGAATGAGCGCATAAAAAGCAGCTCCCGTTCATTTCTATGGGTGCCGGCGTATGCGCGTATCACATTGAAAGCAATAGGTAAAAAAGCCTCCCATTCATTTCAATGTGATACGCGCGAATGCCGACACCCGTAGAAATGAACGGGAGCTGCTTTTTATGCGTTTTACATTCACAATGGGCGGAGCTGAAATTTATACTTGGGAGATATATGAAGGCTGGGAGACTTGTCTCATCATCTTATTAAAGAACTGTAAGTCCGATGCCTAGCTGCGTCGGGAGCGTGCAGGCAAGGCCCACCAATTGATGCCGAAAACCAGGAAGAAAGAAGTCTTTACAGCAGTGAAGAGTGGTGAGCAAGAGACATGGGAATACAAGAGTGCGGTGTGGTGCGGTGTGGTGTAGTGCTGTGCGGTGTGGTGCTGTGCGGTGTGGTGCTGTGCGGTGTGGTGCTGTGCGGTGCGGTGCTGTGCGGTGTAGTGCTGTGCGGTGTGGTGTGTTGCGGTGTGGTGCTGTGCGGTGTAGTGTGTTGCGGTGTGGTGCTGTGCGGTGTAGTGTGTTGCGGTGTGGTGCTGTGCGGTGTGGTGCTGTGCGGTGCGGTGCTGTGCGGTGCGGTGCTGTGCGGTGTAGTGTGTTGCGGTGTGGTGCTGTGCGGTGTGGTGCTGTGCGGTGTGGTGCTGTGCGGTGTGGTGCGGTGCGGTGTGGTGCGGTGCTGTGTGGTGTGGTGCTGTGCGGTGTGGTGTGGAGTAGTGTGTTGCGGTGTGATGCTGTGTGGTGCGGTGCTGTGCGGTGTGGTGATGTGCGGTGTGGTGCTGTGCGGTGTGGTGCGGTGCTGTGTGGTGTGGTGCTGTGCGGTGTGGTGTGGAGTAGTGTGTTGCGGTGTGGTGCTGTGTGGTGCGGTGTGGTGCTGTGTGGTGCTGTGCGGTGTGGTGCGGTGCTGTGCGGTGTGGTGATGTGCGGTGTGGTGCTGTGCGGTGTGGTGCGGTGGTGTGTGTGGTGCGGTGCTGTGCGGTGTGGTGCGGTGCTGTGCGGTGTGGTGATGTGCGGTGTGGTGCTGTGCGGTGTGGTGCTGTGCGGTGTGGTGTGGTGGTGTGTGTGGTGTAGTGCGTTGCGGTGTGGTGCGGTGCGGATTGTTCATCTGGTTTTTATGTTATGGATATAATAATTTTTTTTCATGCGTCCGTGTGAATGATTTAAATGTTTTCATTCAATTAAAAGCTGTTTTAGCAATCCCGGGGGCCGGACTGTGTTTGGTCTCCGTCACTGACATGGGAATACCCCTTTAAGCTCCATTAAAGTGAATGTGGCCATACTAGACAAAAGTGGTGGACAAGTGTGGGTCAGTATGTGGAAGAGGCAGCCATGTCAGCTCATGGACAGGGAGGAGCTTATTGCTTCTGGGGGGAGGAGCTTACTGCTCCTGGACAGGGAGGAGCTTATTGTTTCTGGGGGGAGGAGCTTACTGCTCCTGGATGGGGAGGAGCTTATTGTTTCTGGAGGGGGAGGAGCTTACTGCTCATGGACGGGGAGGAGCTTATTGTTTCTGGAGGGGGAGGAGCTTACTGCTCATGGACGGGGAGGAGCTTATTGCTTCAAAGGGAGGAGCTCAATGCTCTGGAGGAGGAGGATCTTGCTGCTCCTGAATGGGGAGGAGCTTATTGCTTCTGGAGGGGGGGGGGGGCTCAATGCTCTGGAGGAGGAGCTTATTGCTTCTGGAGGGAAGGAGCTTATTGCTTCTGGAGGGGGAGGAGCTTAATGCTCCTGGATGGGGAGGAGCTTATTGCTTCTGGAGGGGGAGGAGCTTGCTGCTCCTGGATGGGGAGGAGCTCAATGCTCTGGAGGAGGAGCTTATTGCTTCTGGAGGGGGAGGAGCTTATTGCTTCTGGAGGGGGAGGAGCTTACTGCTCCTGGATGGGGAGGAGCTCAATGCTCTGGAGGAGGAGGAGCTTATTGCTTCTGGAGGGGGGGAGCTTACTTCTTCTGGAGGGGGAGGAGCTTACTGCCTCTGGAGGGGGAGGAGCTTACTGCTCCTGGATGGGGAGGAGCTCAATGCTCTGGAGGAGGAGGAGGAGGAGCTTATTCCCCAGACGTTTTCTGGTTATAGCATCTGAAGGATGTGACAGATTTACATTAGTCAGAGCTAGAGATGAGCGAACACTATTAGAAACAGCCGTAAAGTCTGCGTGCCGGCCACTTCCATTCATTTCTATGGGAGCGTGCTATTCGAAATGGCTGTTACGAATATTGTTCACTCATCTCTAGTCAGAACCTATTCACACACATTAATACACCACTAAAGGGTTGTACAGGATGATGCCACGCTTGTGCACAGGTTGCGTCTGGTATTACAATTCAGTCTCATTCTCTTTAATGGGACTGAGCAAAACTGCAGAGGCAGCAGAGCAATTTGTGGATAGAAGCAGCCACGTTCCTCTAATCCTGCACCATGTGCTACAACCTGTAGGGGGCGCTCTGAGTCTCTCCTGTACATATTGGGGAGAGTCCACTAAGAAACATTTCCGATGTTGCCTAATAGAAGGTTATAGGGTCAGGTTTGGTCCCCCCTGTACTGCCCACCCCTCACAGAACCCTAAAATCCAAATACCTGATGGGCTAGTGGCAGGTGCGGATGCGGCGCAGACATTGCGGGATCCAGAACGTGCATTTGCTCCAGCTCCATGTGCCGATACAGCTGCTGCAGCTGGGGGGGTTGGACACTTTGCAGTTCTGTGAGCTGGGAATCCGGGAAGCCATCGAGGTCTCCGTGTAAATGTGGGGGGTACTCCCAGTAATGTTCTAGGAGAGAAGCTGAAAGAGGATTAGTAGTCGCCGACTGCTCAGGAAGGAAATATCTGCCCCATGTGGCGGCATCTGGACTTCACACATGGCTGAGGCTTTACGGTTGCTGTGACTACTAGTCAGACTATGGCGGGGTCTGGTCACAGGTCAGAGGCGCAACCAGGGTGAAAAACTGTAACCTAAAAGGTTCCTTACTCAGGTGCCCGAAATTATTGTACTTGTCTCACCCGAGGTATCAGGGGTAAGAATCGCTGCACCGATCCCTATAGGAAACCGGATAGAACCGTCATATCACCCCAGCCCTGCAGATAGATAGGTTACTGTCACCAGACCCAGCACATCACCCCAGCCCTGCAGATAGATAGGTTACTGTCACCAGACCCAGCATATCACCCCAGCCCTGCAGATAGATAGGTTACTGTCACCAGAACCAGCATATCACCCCAGCCCTGCAGATAGATAGGTTACTGTCACCAGACCCAGCATATCACCCCAGCCCTGCAGATAGATAGGTTACTGTCACCAGACCCAGCACATCACCCCGGCCCTGCAGATAGATAGGTTACTGTCACCAGACCCAGCATATCACCCCAGCCCTGCAGATAGATAGGTTACTGTCACCAGAACCAGCATATCACCCCAGTCCTGCAGATACATAGGTTACTGTCACCAGACCCAGCATATCACCCCAGCCCTGCAGATAGATAGGTTACTGTCACCAGACCCAGCACATCACCCCGGCCCTGCAGATAGATAGGTTACTGTCACCATACCCCAGCATATCACCCCGGCCCTGCAGATAGATAGGTTACTGTCACCATACCCCAGCATATCACCCCGGTCCTGCAGATAGATAGGTTACTGTCACCAGAACCAGCATATCACCCCAGTCCTGCAGATACATAGGTTACTGTCACCAGAACCAGCATATCACCCCAGCCCTGCAGATAGATAGGTTACTGTCACCAGACCCAGCATATCACCCCAGCCCTGCAGCTAGATAGGTTACTGTCACTAGACCCAGCATATCACCCCAGCCCTGCAGATAGATAGGTTACTGTCACCAGAACCAGCATATCACCCCAGCCCTGCAGATAGATAGGTTACTGTCACTAGACCCAGCATATCACCCCAGTCCTGCAGATACATAGGTTACTGTCACCAGAACCAGCATATCACCCCAGCCCTGCAGATAGATAGGTTACTGTCACCAGACCCAGCACATCACCCCAGCCCTGCAGATAGATAGGTTACTGTCACCAGACCCAGCATATCCCCCCAGCCCTGCAGATAGATAGGTTACTGTCACCACAACCAGCACATCACCCCAGCCCTGCAGATAGATAGGTTACTGTCACCAGACCCAGCACATCACCCCAGCCCTGCAGATAGATAGGTTAGTGTCACCAGACCCAGCATATCACCCCAGCCCTGCAGATAGATAGGTTACTGTCACCAGAACCAGCGTATCACCCCAGCCCTGCAGATAGATAGGTTACTGTCACCAGGACCAGCACATCATCCCAGCCCTGCAGATAGATAGGTTACTGTCACCAGGACCAGCACATCATCCCAGCCCTGCAGATAGATAGGTTACTGTCACCACAACCAGCACATCACCCCAGCCCTGCAGATAGATAGGTTACTGTCACCACAACCAGCGTATCACCCCAGCCCTGCAGATAGATAGGTTACTGTCACCAGACCCAGCGTATCACCCCAACCCTGCAGATAGATAGGGTACTGTCACCAGAACCAGCGTATCACCCCAACCCTGCAGATAGATAGGGTACTGTCACCAGAACCAGCGTATCACCCCAGCCCTGCAGATAGATAGGTTACTGTCACCAGAACCAGTGTATCACCCCAGCCCTGCAGATAGATAGGTTACTGTCACCAGAACCAGCATATCACTCCAGCCCTGCAGATAGATAGGTTACTGTCACCAGAACCAGCATATCACTCCAGCCCTGCAGATAGATAGGTTACTGTCACCAGAACCAGCATATCACCCCAGCCCTGCAGATAGATAGGTTACTGTCACCAGAACCAGCATATCACCCCAGTCCTGCAGATAGATAGGCTACTGTCACCAGAACCAGCATATCACCCCAGTCCTGCAGATAGATAGGTTACTGTCACCAGAACCAGCATATCACCCCAGCCCTGCAGATAGATAGGTTACTGTCACCAGAACCAGCATATCACCCCAGCCCTGCAGATAGATAGGTTACTGTCACCAGAACCAGCATATCACCCCAGCCCTGCAGCTAGATAGGTTACTGTCACCAGACCCAGCACATCACCCCAGCCCTGCAGCTAGATAGGTTACTGTCACCAGACCCAGCACATCACCCCAGCCCTGCAGCTAGATAGGTTACTGTCACCAGACCCAGCACATCACCCCAGCCCTGCAGCTAGATAGGTTACTGTCACCAGACCCAGCACATCACCCCAGCCCTGCAGCTAGATAGGTTACTGTCACCAGACCCAGCACATCACCCCAGCCCTGCAGATAGATAGGTTACTGTCACCAGACCCAGCACATCACCCCAGCCCTGCAGATAGATAGGTTACTGTCACCAGACCCAGCACATCACCCCAGCCCTGCAGATAGATAGGTTACTGTCTCCCCAGCAGGTCTAGGTTTTCCTGACAGACTCCCTCTCACTAGTGAATTCTGATGTGACCATAGTCCGCTGTACTTGTGTTTGCCCTCCATGTTATTGGCTGTGATAATTACCATGGCTTTCACTGTCGCTGAGATACTGGTAATATTCTGGGGGGGGTCGGTATACCTCCGGCTCATAAGGTACCAGCTCCTCCGGATGAGTCTGAAAAAAAGTGTTAAAATCAGACATACATACCAAACCTCAGGTGTAGACACGCACCAATCTGCCCCTCTATGATGTCATACCCACCAGGCCCCAGGTGTAGACACGCACCAATCTGCCCCCCTATGATGTCATACCCACCAGGCCCCCAGTGTAGACACGCACCAATCTGTCCCTCTATGATGTCATACACACCAGGCCCCAGGTGTAGACACGCACCAATCTGCCCCTCTATGATGTCATACCCACCAGGACTCTAGTGTAGACACGCACCAATCTGCCCCTCTATGATGTCATACACACCAGGCCCCCAGTGTAGACACGCACCAATCTGCCCCTCTATGATGTCATACCCACCAGGCCCCCAGTGTAGACACGCACCAATCTGTCCCTCTATGATGTCATACACACCAGGCCCCCAGTGTAGACACGCACCAATCTGCCCCCCTATGATGTCATACCCACCAGGCCCCCAGTGTAGACACGCACCAATCTGCCCCCCTATGATGTCATACACACCAGGCCCCCAGTGTAGACACGCACCAATCTGCCCCCCTATGATGTCATACCCACCAGGCCCCCAGTGTAGACACGCACCAATCTGCCCCTCTATGATGTCATACCCACCAGGCCCCCGGTGTAGACACGCACCAATCTGCCCCCCTATGATGTCATACCCACCAGGCCCCCAGTGTAGACACGCACTAATCTGCCCTTCTATGATGTCATACCCACCAGGCCCCCGGTGTAGACACGCACCAATCTGCCCATCTATGATGTCATACCCACCAGGCCCCCGGTGTAGACACGCACCAATCTGCCCCCCTATGATGTCATACCCACCAGGCCCCCGGTGTAGACACGCACCAATCTGCCCCTCTATGATGTCATACCCACCAGGCCCCCGGTGTAGACACGCACCAATCTGCCCCTCTATGATGTCATACACACCAGGCCCCCGGTGTAGACACGCACCAATCTGCCCCTCTATGATGTCATACCCACCAGGCCTCTAGTGTAGACACGCACCAATCTGCCCCCCTATGATGTCATACCCACCAGGCCCCCAGTGTAGACACGCACCAATCTGCCCCTCTATGATGTCATACCCACCAGGCCTCTAGTGTAGACACACACCAATCTGCCCCCCTATGATGTCATACCCACCAGGCCCCCAGTGTAGACACGCACCAATCTGCCCCTCTATGATGTCATACCCACCAGGCCTCTAGTGTAGACACACACCAATCTGTCCCTCTATGATGTCATACCCACCAGGCCTCTAGTGTAGACACGCACCAATCTGCCCCCCTATGATGTCATACACACCAGGCCCCCAGTGTAGACACGCACCAATCTGTCCCTCTATGATGTCATACCCACCAGGCCCCCAGTGTAGACACGCACCAATCTGTCCCTCTATGATGTCATACCCACCAGGCCCCCGGTGTAGACACGCACCAATCTGCCCCTCTATGATGTCATACCCACCAGGCCCCCGGTGTAGACACGCACCAATCTGCCCCTCTATGATGTCATACCCACCAGGCCCCCAGTGTAGACACGCACCAATCTGCCCATCTATGATGTCATACCCACCAGGCCCCCAGTGTAGACACGCACCAATCTGCCCCTCTATGATGTCATACCCACCAGGCCCCCGGTGTAGACACGCACCAATCTGCCCCTCTATGATGTCATACCCACCAGGCCTCTAGTGTAGACACGCACCAATCTGCCCCCCTATGATGTCATACCCACCAGGCCCCCAGTGTAGACACGCACCAATCTGCCCTTCTATGATGTCATACCCACCAGGCCCCCAGTGTAGACACGCACCAATCTGCCGCTCTATGATGTCATACCCACCAGGCCCCCAGTGTAGACACGCACCAATCTGCCCCTCTATGATGTCATACCCACCAGGCCTCTAGTGTAGACACGCACCAATCTGCCCCTCTATGATGTCATACCCACCAGGCCTCTAGTGTAGACACGCACCAATCTGCCCCCCTATGATGTCATACCCACCAGGCCCCCAGTGTAGACACGCACCAATCTGCCCCTCTATGATGTCATACCCACCAGGCCCCAGGTGTAGACACGCACCAATCTGCCCCTCTATGATGTCATACCCACCAGGCCTCTAGTGTAGACACGCACCAATCTGCCCTTCTATGATGTCATACCCACCAGGCCCCCAGTGTAGACATGCACCAATTTGCCCCCCTATGATGTCATACCCACCAGGCCCCCAGTGTAGACACGCACCAATCTGCCCCCCTATGATGTCATACCCACCAGGCCCCCAGTGTAGACACGCACCAATCTGCCCCTCTATGATGTCATACCCACCAGGCCCCCGGTGTAGACACGCACCAATCTGCCCCTCTATGATGTCATACCCACCAGGCCTCTAGTGTAGACACGCACCAATCTGCCCCCCTATGATGTCATACCCACCAGGCCCCCAGTGTAGACACGCACCAATCTGTCCCTCTATGATGTCATACCCACCAGGCCCCCGGTGTAGACACGCACCAATCTGCCCCTCTATGATGTCATACCCACCAGGCCTCTAGTGTAGACACACACCAATCTGTCCCTCTATGATGTCATACCCACCAGGCCCCCAGTGTAGACACGCACCAATCTGTCCCTCTATGATGTCATACCCACCAGGCCCCCGGTGTAGACATGCACCAATCTGCCCCTCTATGATGTCATACCCACCAGGCCCCCGGTGTAGACACGCACCAATCTGCCCCTCTATGATGTCATACCCACCAGGCCTCTAGTGTAGACACGCACCAATCTGCCCCTCTATGATGTCATACCCACCAGGCCTCTAGTGTAGACACGCACCAATCTGCCCCCCTATGATGTCATACCCACCAGGCCCCCAGTGTAGACACGCACCAATCTGCCCCTCTATGATGTCATACCCACCAGGCCCCCAGTGTAGACACGCACCAATTTGCCCCCCTATGATGTCATACCCACCAGGCCCCCAGTGTAGACACGCACCAATCTGCCCCCCTATGATGTCATACACACCAGGCCCCCAGTGTAGACACGCACCAATCTGCCCCTCTATGATGTCATACCCACCAGGCCCCCAGTGTAGACACGCACCAATTTGCCCCCCTATGATGTCATACCCACCAGGCCCCCAGTGTAGACACGCACCAATCTGCCCCTCTATGATGTCATACCCACCAGGCCTCTAGTGTAGACACACACCAATCAGTCCCTCTATGATGTCATACCCACCAGGCCCCCGGTGTAGACACGCCCCAATCTGCCCCTCTATGATGTCATACCCACCAGGCCTCTAGTGTAGACACGCACCAATCTCCCCCTCTATGATGTCATACCCACCAGGCCCCCAGTGTAGACACGCACCAATCTGCCCCCCTATGATGTCATACCCACCAGGCCTCTAGTGTAGACACACACCAATCTGTCCCTCTATGATGTCATACCCACCAGGCCTCTAGTGTAGACACGCACCAATCTGCCCCCCTATGATGTCATACCCACCAGGCCCCCAGTGTAGACACGCACCAATCTGCCCCCCTATGATGTCATACCCACCAGGCCCCAGGTGTAGACACGCACCAATCTGCCCCTCTATGATGTCATACCCACCAGGCCCCCAGTGTAGACACGCACCAATCTGCCCCCCTATGATGTCATACCCACCAGGCCCCCAGTGTAGACACGCACCAATCTGCCCCCCTATGATGTCATACCCACCAGGCCTCTAGTGTAGACACGCACCAATCTGCCCCCCTATGATGTCATACCCACCAGGCCTCTAGTGTAGACACGCACCAATCTGCCCCCCTATGATGTCATACCCACCAGGCCTCTAGTGTAGACACGCACCAATCTGTCCCTCTATGATGTCATACCCACCAGGCCTCTAGTGTAGACACGCACCAATCTGCCCCTCTATGATGTCATACCCACCAGGCCTCTAGTGTAGACACGCACCAATCTGTCCCTCTATGATGTCATACCCACCAGGCCCCCAGTGTAGACACGCACCAATCTGCCCCTCTATGATGTCATACCCACCAGGCCTCTAGTGTAGACACGCACCAATCTGTCCCTCTATGATGTCATACCCACCAGGCCCCCAGTGTAGACACGCACCAATCTGCCCCTCTATGATGTCATACCCACCAGGCCTCTAGTGTAGACACACACCAATCTGTCCCTCTATGATGTCATACACACCAGGCCCCCGGTGTAGACACGCACCAATCTGCCCCCCTATGATGTCATACCCACCAGGCCTCTAGTGTAGACACGCACCAATCTGCCCCCCTATGATGTCATACACACCAGGCCCCCGGTGTAGACACGCACCAATCTGCCCCCCTATGATGTCATACCCACCAGGCCCCCAGTGTAGACACGCACCAATCTGCCCCTCTATGATGTCATACCCACCAGGCCCCCAGTGTAGACACGCACCAATCTGCCCCCCTATGATGTCATACCCACCAGGCCCCCGGTGTAGACACGCACCAATCTGCCCCTCTATGATGTCATACCCACCAGGCCCCAGGTGTAGACACGCACCAATCTGCCCCCCTATGATGTCATACCCACCAGGCCTCTAGTGTAGACACGCACCAATCTGCCCCTCTATGATGTCATACCCACCAGGCCCCCGGTGTAGACACGCACCAATCTGCCCATCTATGATGTCAGAATTTGTTATGGAGGTGACTGTAGTCCCAGATTTCATATGATCTGAATAGCTGGACTTTGGAGAAGGATTTTCTAAAGGACGGTGAAGCCCCAACCCCCGAGCCTTATTTATCACTGTTATGCATAGTCCTATAAAGGAATTGTATGTAGCAACAGCGCCACCCTGGTCCATGGTTGTGTCTAGTATTGCAACTTAATCCCATTCAAGTGAATAGAGTGAAGGTGCAATACTAGAAGCAGCCTATGAGCAAGGGGGGCGCACGTTATTATCTCCTTAATGCGACCCCTTTACTGAGCTATAAGAAGACTGCAATGCCTTATAGAGATAAACCCTAATCTTATAGAGGTTTTCCATGACTTAAATATTGATGACCGACCCTATCAGATGTGCGGGGTCCGACACCCCCACTTATCACATGTTTAAGGGCAGCGGAGCAGGGTCAGCACCATTTCTACTTTCACGGGCCATGTGACATCATGTCTGTAGCTCAGTCTGTGAAGCAAATGGGGCTGAGCTGTAATACCAAGCACAGCCACAACACAATGTGAGGCGCACTGTCTGCAGGCCTTGTCTGATCGGCGGGGTCCCGGGTGTCAGACCTACCCAATGATAAGTGATCAGTATTAGAGTCCAGAAAATCCCGTTATTATTGAGGCCCCGAAAGTAATGAACTAAAATAAATCTTTTACTAAATCTTTTTAGTAAAAGATTTAGAAGAAATTTACAGTTCAGAAATCTATAAGGAAGATGTTGTGATGTCACCGGAGCTCCTGATAGCAGCACATTATTAATGCATCACCAGCCAGTGTGACATCACAGCACCCCCTCTATGACATCACCAACCAAACAGAAACCGACCATCCAGTGTGATATCACAGCGCCACCTCTGTGACATCATCAACCAATCAGAAACTGACCATCCAGTGTGACATCACAGCGCCACCTCTATGACATCACCAACCAAACAGAAACCGACCAGCCAGTGTGACATCACAGCGCCACCTCTATGACATCACCAACCAAACAGAAACTGACCATCCAGTGATATCACAGTGCCCCCAGTGCCCCATCAATGACATCACCAACCAAACACCTCCAAGAGCAATACGCTCCTCCCCACCCAGGAACAGTTAGCTCCTCCCCCTCCAGGAGCTAACTGCTCCCCTACACTTGACTACAAGGACACCCCTACTCCTGACTACACTGACTCTCCTACTCCTGACTCCACTGACTCCACTACTCCTTACTATACTGACTCTCCTACTCCTGACTACACTGAATCTCCTACTCCTGACTACACTGACTCTCCTACTCCTGACTCCACTGACTCCACTACTCCTTACTATACTGACTCTCCTACTCCTGACTACACTGAATCTCCTACTCCTGACTACACTGACTCTCCTACTCCTGACTCCACTGACTCCACTACTCCTTACTATACTGACTCTCCTACTCCTGACTACACTGACTCTCCTACTCCTGACTCCACTGACTCCACTACTCCTTACTATACTGACTCTCCTACTCCTGACTACACTGACTCTCCTACTCCTGACTACACTGACTCCACTACTCCTTACTACACTGACTCACCTACTCCTGACTACACTGACTCTCCTACTCCTGACTCCACTGACTCCACTACTCCTTACTATACTGACTCTCCTACTCCTGACTACACTGACTCTCCTACTCCTGACTCCACTGACTCCACTACTCCTTACTATACTGACTCTCCTACTCCTGACTACACTGACTCTCCTACTCCTGACTACACTGACTCCACTACTCCTTACTACACTGACTCACCTACTCCTGACTACACTGACTCTCCTACTCCTGACTCCACTGACTCCACTACTCCTTACTATACTGACTCTCCTACTCCTGACTACACTGACTCCTCTACTCCTTACTACACTGACTCTACTACTCCTGACTACACTGACTCCCCTACACCTTACTAAACTGACTCTCCTACTCCTGACTACACTGACTCCACTACTCCTTACTACACTGACTCCCCTACTCCTGACTACACTGACTCCACTACTCCTTACTACACTGACTCCTCTACTCCTTACTACACTGACTCTACTACTCCTGACTACACTGACTCTCCTACTCCTGACTACACTGACTCCCCTACACCTTACTAAACTGACTCTCCTACTCGTGACTACACTGACTCCCCTACTCCTTACTAAACTGACTCTCCTACTCCTGACTACACTGACTCTCCTACTCCTGACTACACTGACTCTCCTACTCCTGACTACACTGACTCCCCTACCCCTGACTACACTGACTCTCCTACTCCTGACTACACTGACTCCCCTACTCCTTACTAAACTGACTCTCCTACTCCTGACTACACTGACTCCCCTACTCCTGACTACACTGACTCCCCTACCCCTGACTACACTGACTCCCCTACTCCTGACTACACTGACTACACTACTCCTTACTATACTGACTCTCCTACTCCTGACTACACTGACTCCCCTACACCTTACTAAACTGGCTCTCTTACTCCTGACTACACTGACTCCCCTACTCCTTACTAAACTGACTCTCCTACTCATGACTACACTGACTCCTCTACTCCTTACTAAACTGACTCTCCTACTCCTGACTACACTGACTCCCCTACTCCTGACTACACTGACTCCCCTACTCCTTAGTAAACTGACTCTCCTACTCGTGACTACACTGACTCCTCTACTCCTTACTACACTGACTCCTCTACTCCTTAGTAAACTGACTCTCCTACTCCTGACTAAACTGACTCTCCTACTCCTTACTACACTGACTCCCCTACTCCTGACTACACTGACTCCTCTACTCCTTACTACACTGACTCCCCTACTCCTGACTACACTGACTCCCCTACTCCTTAGTAAACTGACTCTACTACTCCTGACTACACTGACTCCCCTACTGCTGACTACACTGATCCTTACTATACTGACTCTCCTACTCCTGACTACACTGACTCCCCTACCCCTGACTACACTGACTCCCCTACACCTTACTAAACTGACTCCCCTACTCCTGACTACACTGACTCCCCTACACCTTACTAAACTGACTCTCTTACTCCTGACTACACTGACTCCTCTACTCCTTACTAAACTGACTCTCCTACTCGTGACTACACTGACTCCCCTACTCCTGACTACACTGACTCCCCTACTCCTTAGTAAACTGACTCTACTACTCCTGACTACACTGACTCCCCTACTGCTGACTACACTGACTCTACTACTGCTGACTACACTGACTCCTCTACTCCTTACTAAACTGACTCCCCTACTCCTTAGTAAACTGACTCTACTACTCCTGAATACACTGACTCCCCTACTGCTGACTACACTGACTCTCCTACTCCTGACTACACTGACTCCTCTACTCCTTACTAAACTGACTCCCCTACTCCTTAGTAAACTGACTCTACTACTCCTGACTACACTGACTCTACTACTCCTGACTACACTGACTCCCCTACTCCTGACTACATTGACTCCTCTACTCCTTACTAAACTGACTCCCCTACTCCTTAGTAAACTGACTCTACTACTCCTGAATACACTGACTCCCCTACTGCTGACTACACTGACTCTACTACTCCTGACTACACTGACTCCTCTACTCCTTACTAAACTGACTCCCCTACTCCTTAGTAAACTGACTCTACTACTTCTGACTACACTGACTCCCCTACTGCTGACTACACTGACTCCTCTACTCCTTACTAAACTGACTCCCCTACTCCTTAGTAAACTGACTCTACTACTCCTGACTACACTGACTCTACTACTCCTGACTACACTGACTCCCCTACTCCTGACTACACTGACTCCTCTACTCCTTACTAAACTGACTCCCCTACTCCTTAGTAAACTGACTCTCCTACTCGTGACTACACTGACTCCTCTACTCCTTACTACACTGACTCCTCTACTCCTTACTAAACTGACTCTCCTACTCGTGACTACACTGACTCCCCTACTCCTGACTACACTGACTCCTCTACTCCTTACTAAACTGACTCCCCTACTCCTGACTACATTGACTCCTCTACTCCTTACTAAACTGACTCCCCTACTCCTTAGTAAACTGACTCTACTACTCCTGAATACACTGACTCCCCTACTGCTGACTACACTGACTCTACTACTCCTGACTACACTGACTCCTCTACTCCTTACTAAACTGACTCCCCTACTCCTTAGTAAACTGACTCTACTACTTCTGACTACACTGACTCCCCTACTGCTGACTACACTGACTCCTCTACTCCTTACTAAACTGACTCCCCTACTCCTTAGTAAACTGACTCTACTACTCCTGACTACACTGACTCTACTACTCCTGACTACACTGACTCTACTACTCCTGACTACACTGACTCCTCTACTCCTTACTAAACTGACTCCCCTACTCCTTAGTAAACTGACTCTCCTACTCGTGACTACACTGACTCCTCTACTCCTTACTACACTGACTCCTCTACTCCTTACTAAACTGACTCTCCTACTCGTGACTACACTGACTCCCCTACTCCTGACTACACTGACTCCTCTACTCCTTACTAAACTGACTCCCCTAATCCTTAGTAAACTGACTCTCCTACTCGTGACTACACTGACTCCTCTACTCCTTACTACACTGACTCCTCTACTCCTTACTAAACTGACTCTCCTACTCGTGACTACACTGACCCCCCTACTCCTGACTACACTGACTCCCCTACTCCTGACTACACTGACTCCCCTACTCCTTAGTAAACTGACTCTACTACTCCTGACTACACTGACTCCCCTACTGCTGACTACACTGATCCTTACTATACTGACTCTCCTACTCCTGACTACACTGACTCCCCTACCCCTGACTACACTGACTCCCCTACACCTTACTAAACTGACTCCCCTACTCCTGACTACACTGACTCCCCTACACCTTACTAAACTGACTCTCTTACTCCTGACTACACTGACTCCTCTACTCCTTACTAAACTGACTCTCCTACTCGTGACTACACTGACTCCCCTACTCCTGACTACACTGACTCCCCTACTCCTTAGTAAACTGACTCTACTACTCGTGACTACACTGACTCCCCTACTCCTGACTACACTGACTCCCCTACTCCTTAGTAAACTGACTCTACTACTCCTGACTACACTGACTCCCCTACTGCTGACTACACTGACTCTACTACTGCTGACTACACTGACTCCTCTACTCCTTACTAAACTGACTCCCCTACTCCTTAGTAAACTGACTCTACTACTCCTGAATACACTGACTCCCCTACTGCTGACTACACTGACTCTCCTACTCCTGACTACACTGACTCCTCTACTCCTTACTAAACTGACTCCCCTACTCCTTAGTAAACTGACTCTACTACTCCTGACTACACTGACTCTACTACTCCTGACTACACTGACTCCCCTACTCCTGACTACATTGACTCCTCTACTCCTTACTAAACTGACTCCCCTACTCCTTAGTAAACTGACTCTACTACTCCTGAATACACTGACTCCCCTACTGCTGACTACACTGACTCTACTACTCCTGACTACACTGACTCCTCTACTCCTTACTAAACTGACTCCCCTACTCCTTAGTAAACTGACTCTACTACTTCTGACTACACTGACTCCCCTACTGCTGACTACACTGACTCCTCTACTCCTTACTAAACTGACTCCCCTACTCCTTAGTAAACTGACTCTACTACTCCTGACTACACTGACTCTACTACTCCTGACTACACTGACTCCCCTACTCCTGACTACACTGACTCTACTACTCCTGACTACACTGACTCCCCTACTCCTGACTACACTGACTCTACTACTCCTGACTACACTGACTCCTCTACTCCTTACTAAACTGACTCCCCTACTCCTTAGTAAACTGACTCTCCTACTCGTGACTACACTGACTCCTCTACTCCTTACTACACTGACTCCTCTACTCCTTACTAAACTGACTCTCCTACTCGTGACTACACTGACTCCCCTACTCCTGACTACACTGACTCCTCTACTCCTTACTACACTGACTCCCCTACTCCTGACTACACTGACTCCCCTACTCCTTAGTAAACTGACTCTACTACTCCTGACTACACTGACTCCCCTACTGCTGACTACACTGATCCTTACTATACTGACTCTCCTACTCCTGACTACACTGACTCCCCTACCCCTGACTACACTGACTCCCCTACACCTTACTAAACTGACTCCCCTACTCCTGACTACACTGACTCCCCTACACCTTACTAAACTGACTCTCTTACTCCTGACTACACTGACTCCTCTACTCCTTACTAAACTGACTCTCCTACTCGTGACTACACTGACTCCCCTACTCCTGACTACACTGACTCCCCTACTCCTTAGTAAACTGACTCTACTACTCCTGACTACACTGACTCCCCTACTGCTGACTACACTGACTCTACTACTGCTGACTACACTGACTCCTCTACTCCTTACTAAACTGACTCCCCTACTCCTTAGTAAACTGACTCTACTACTCCTGACTACACTGACTCCCCTACTGCTGACTACACTGACTCTCCTACTCCTGACTACACTGACTCCTCTACTCCTTACTAAACTGACTCCCCTACTCCTTAGTAAACTGACTCTACTACTCCTGACTACACTGACTCCCCTACTGCTGACTACACTGACTCCTCTACTCCTTACTAAACTGACTCCCCTACTCCTTAGTAAACTGACTCTACTACTCCTGACTACACTGACTCTACTACTCCTGACTACACTGACTCCCCTACTCCTGACTACACTGACTCTACTACTCCTGACTACACTGACTCCCCTACTCCTGACTACACTGACTCTACTACTCCTGACTACACTGACTCCTCTACTCCTTACTAAACTGACTCCCCTACTCCTTAGTAAACTGACTCTACTACTCCTGACTACACTGACTCTACTACTCCTGACTACACTGACTCTACTACTCCTGACTACACTGACTCTACTACTCCTGACTACACTGACTCCCCTACTGCTGACTACACTGACTCCTCTACTCCTTACTAAACTGACCCCCCAACTCCTTAGTAAACTGACTCTACAACTCCTGACTACACTGACTCTCCTACTCCTGACTACACTGACTTCCCTACATTTACTGCACTTTAAACCCTATGCATGACAAATATCTTGTCACTGACCCTACATGTTGATGTCTTGGGGCTCTGCATCCAGCAGGAACCAACTCTAATCTAAAAGAAATGTAATGTTCAATTTCTCTACAGCTCCACCACAGGATAAAGAAGGGATTACACTGTCATCATTCAAAGACATGGTCATGGAGTGAATGAAATTGTAGAAATACTACTTGTAGGTGTCAGGGTAATAGATGGAGCATCTGTATGAATCAGGGTCTGTATGATGGAGCACCTGTATAATGGAGCACCTGTATGATAGAGCACCTGTATGATGGAGCACCTGTATAATGGAGCACCTGTATGATAGAGCACCTGTATGATAGAGCACCTGTATGATGGAGCACCTGCATGATGGAGCATCTTTATAAATATGTAGCTGTATGATGGAGCATCTATATGATAGAGCATCTGCATGATGGAGCACCTGTATGATGGTCTGCATGATGGATTATGTGTATGATGGAGCATCTGCATGATGGAATATCTGTATGATGGAGTATCTGTATGATGTAACATCTGTATGATGAAGAATCTGTATGATGGAGAATCTGTATGATGGAGCACCTGTATGATGGAAAATCTGTATGATGGAGCACCTGTATGATGGAGCACCTGTATGATGGAGAATCTGTATGATGGAGCACCTGTATGATGGAGCACCTGTATGATGGAGCACCTGCATGATGGAGTATCTGTATGTAAGAGTATATGTATGATGGAGTATCTGTATGAAAGAGCACCTGTATGATGGAGCACCTGTATAATGGAGCATCTGTATGAATAAGTAGCTATATGATGGAGCATCTGTATGATGGAGTATCTGTATGATGGAGCACCTGCATGATGGAGCATCTGCATGATGGAGCATCTGCATGATGGAGCATCTTTATGAATGTGTAGCTGCATGATGGAGCATCTATATGATGGAGCATCTGCATGATGGAGCACCTGTATGATGGAGTATCTGTATGATGTAACATCTGTATGATGGAGCACCTGTATGGTGGAGTATCTGTATGATGGAGTATATGTATGATGGAGCATCTGTATGATGGAGTATCTGTATGATGGGGTATCTGTATGATGGAGCATCTGTATGGTGGAGTATCTGTATGATGGGGTATCTGTATGATGGAGTATCTGTATGATGGAGCACCTGTATGATGGAGCACCTGTATAATGGAGCATCTGTATGAATAAGTAGCTATATGATGGAGCATCTGTATGATGGAGTATCTGTATGATGGAGCACCTGTATGATGGAGCACCTGTATAATGGAGCATCTGTATGAATAAGTAGCTATATGATGGAGCATCTGTATGATGGTGTATCTGTATGATGGAGCATCTGTATGATGTAGTATCTGTATGATGGAGCACCTGTATGATGGAGTATCTGTATGATGGAGTATCTGTATGATGTAGTATCTGTATGATGGAGCACCTATATGATGGAGTATCTGTATGATGTAGTATCTGTATGATGGAGCACCTATATGATGGAGCATCTGTATGATGGAGTATCTGTATGATGGAGTATCTGTATGATGTAGTATCTGTATGATGGAGCACCTGTATGATGGAGCACCTGTATGATGGAGTATCCGTATGATGGAGTATCTGTATGATGGAGCACCTGTATAATGGAGCATCTGTATGAATAAATAGCTATATGATGGAGCATCTATATGATGGAACATCTGTATTATGGAGCACTTGTATGATGGAGTATCTGTATGATGGAGTATCTGTATGATGGAGTATATGTATGATGGAGCATCTGTATGATGGAGTATCTGTATGATGGGGTATCTGTATGATGGAGTATCTGTATGATGTAGTATCTGTATGGTGGAGTATCTGTATGATGGGGTATCTGTATGATGGAGTATCTGTATGATGGAGAATCTGTATGATGGAGCACCTGCATGATGGAGGATCTGCATGATGGAGCATCTGTATGATGGAGCATCTGTATGATGGAGCATCTGTATGATGTAGTATCTGTATGATGGAGCACCTGTATGATGGAGTATCTGTATGATGGAGTATCTGTATGATGTAGTATCTGTATGATGGAGAATCTGTATGATGGAGTATCTGTATGAAAGAGCACCTGTATAATGGAGCATCTGTATGAATAAGTAGCTATATGATGGAGCATCTATATGATGGAACATCTGTATTATGGAGCACTTGTATGATGGAGTATCTGTATGATGGAGCACCTGTATAATGGAATATAGGTATGAGAGAGTATCTGTATGATGGAGTATCAGAATGATGGAGTAGCTACATGATGGAGTATCTGTATGATGGAGTATCTGTATGATGGAGTATCTGTATGATGGAGTATCTGTATGATGGAGCAACTATATAATGGACTATCTGTATGATGGAGCACCGGTATGATGGAACACCCGTATGATGGAGCACCTGTATGAAGGAGCACCTGCATGATGGAGCACCTGCATGATGGAGCACCTGCATGATGGAGCACCTGCATGAAGGAGCACCTGCATGATGGAGCACCTGCATGATGGAGTATCTGTATGTAAGAGTATATGTATGATGGAGTATCTGTATGATGGGGTATCTGTATGATGGAGAATCTATATGATGGAACATCTGTATGATGGAGTATCTGTATGAATAAGTAGCTATATGATGGAGCATCTATATGATGGAACATCTGTATGATGGAGCATCTATATGATGGAACATCTGTATTATGGAGCACTTGTATGATGGAGTATCCGTATGATGGAGCACCTGTATAATGGAATATAGGTATGAGAGAGTATCTGTATGATGGAGTATCAGAATGATGTAGCATCTGTATGATGGAGCACCTGTATGATGGAGCATCTGTATGATGGAGAATCTGTATGATGTAGTATCTGTATGATGGAGCACCTGTATGATGGAGCACCTGTATGATGGAGCATCTGTATGATGGAGCACCTGTATGATGGAGCATCTGTATGATGGAGCACCTGTATGATGGAGTATCTGTATGATGTAGTATCTGTATGATGGAGCACCTGTATGATGGAGCATCTGTATGATGGAGCACCTGTATGATGGAGTATCTGTATGATGTAGTATCTGTATGATGGAGCACCTGTATGATGGAGCATCTGTATGATGGAGCACCTGTATGATGGAGCATCTGTATGATGTAGTATCTATATGATGGAGCATCTGTATGACGGAGTATCTGTATGATGTAGTATCTGTATGATGTAGTATCTGTATGATGGAGCACCTGTATGATGGAGCACCTGTATGATGGAGCATCTGTATGATGGAGCACCTGTATGATGGAGCACCTATATGATGGAGCACCTGTATGATGGAGTATCTGTATGATGGAGTATCTGTATGATGGAGCACCTGTATGATGGAGTATCTGTATGATGGAGTATATGTATGATGGAGCATCTGTATGATGGAGTATCTGTATGATGGAGTATCTGTATGATAGAGTATCTGTATGATGGGGTATCTGTATGATGGAGTATCTGTATGATGGGGTATCTGTATGATGGAGAATCTGTATGATGGAGTATCTGTATGATGGAGCATCTGTATGATGGAGTATCTGTATGATGGAGTATCTGTATGATGGAGTATATGTATGATGGAGCACCTGTATGATGGAGCATCTGTATGATGGAGTATATGTATGATGGAGCATCTGTATGATGGAGTATCTGTATGATGGAGTATCTGTATGATGGAGTATCTGTATGATGGAGTATATGTATGATGGAGCATCTGTATGATGGAGTATCTATATGATGAAGTATCTGTATGATGGAGAATCTGTATGATGGAGTATATGTATGATGGAGTATCTGTATGATGGAGAATCTGTATGATGGAGTATATGTATGATGGAGCATCTGTATGATGGAGTATCTGTATGATGGAGCATCTGTATGATGGAGTATCTGTATGATGGAGTATCTGTATGATGGAGTATCTGTATGATGGAGCATCTGTATGATGGAGCATCTGTATGATGGAGTATCTGTATGATGGAGTATCTGTATGATGGAGAATCTGTATGATGGAGTATATGTATGATGGAGCATCTGTATGATGGAGTATCTGTATGATGGAGTATCTGTATGATGGAGTATCTGTATGATGGAGAATCTGTATGATGGAGTATATGTATGATGGAGCATCTGTATGATGGAGTATCTATATGATGAAGTATCTGTATGATGGAGAATCTGTATGATGGAGTATATGTATGATGGAGCATCTGTATGATGGAGAATCTGTATGATGGAGTATATGTATGATGGAGCATCTGTATGATGGAGTATCTATATGATGAAGTATCTGTATGATGGAGAATCTGTATGATGGAGTATATGTATGATGGAGTATCTGTATGATGGAGAATCTGTATGATGGAGTATATGTATGATGGAGCATCTGTATGATGGAGTATCTGTATGATGGAACATCTGTATGATGGAGTATCTGTATGATGGAGTATCTGTATGATGGAGTATCTGTATGATGGAGCATCTGTATGATGGAGTATCTGTATGATGGAGTATCTGTATGATGGAGTATCTGTATGATGGAGTATCTGTATGATGGAGCATCTGTATGATGGAGTATCTGTATGATGGAGTATCTGTATGATGGAGCACCTGTCAGTTTTCCAAAATTGATTAATAAAACGGAGTAATCATGTGATCGGGTTCATACAAGACTGCAGAGACATTACTTGGAGCATTTCTTTCTAGTGTCGGGTCCCTTTAAGTTTTCAGTAAGACAAAAAGTATTTTCTAGATGCGAGAAGATTTGGTGAGGTCAGAAAGATTGCGGAGGTGACTGATATATTGTATGACGCACACATGTGAGGACCCATTAACCCCTCAATCCGCCATATGTGTACGGGGAATGTGTATCTGACAACAGGGTGGAGACTCAGGAGCTGAAGCTGCTCCACAAAGACCCCAATAAGAGTGGAAATAGGAAAAATAAACATTTTATATGTCAGTAAGTCTGAGAGTGACACCTCCCGAATGTCAGAACCGCCCGCTATTGGTCAGGAGGTTGTCAGAAAACTGCGCAGTAAAGAAAAGTCATTTTATACCAAGGGATTAGTTTTTTAAGAAGCAGAATAAAGACAAATGTTTCACATGTTACAAAAACCGTCCGATGTAAGCGAAACACGAAAGCACAGAAACAATCACAGCTCAGCTTCTCTCCTCTATCATATACCCCTATATATCACACAGCTCAGCTTCTCTCCTCTATCATATACCCCTATATATCACACAGCTCAGCTTCTCTCCTCTATCATATACCCCTATATATCACACAGCTCAGCTTCTCTCCTCTATCCTATACCCCTATATATCTCACAGCTCAGCTTCTCTCCTCTATCCTATATATCACACAGCTCAGCTTCTCTCCTATTATATACCCCTATATATCACACAGCTCAGCTTCTCTCCTCTATCCTATACCCCTATATATCACACAGCTCAGCTTCTCTCCTCTATCCTATACCCCTATATATCACACAGCTCAGCTTCTCTCCTCTCTCCTATACCCCTATATATATCACACAGCTCAGCTTCTCTCCTCTATCCTATACCCCTATATATATCACACAGCTCAGCTTCTCTCCTCTATCCTATACCCCTATATATCACACAGCTCAGCTTCTCTCCTCTCTCCTATACCCCTATATATTACACAGCTCAGCTTCTCTCCTCTATCATATACCCCTATATATCACACAGCTCAGCTTCTCTCCTCTATCCTATACCCCTATATATCACACAGCTCAGCTTCTCTCCTCTATCCTATACCCCTATATATCACACAGCTCAGCTTCTCTCCTCTATCCTATACCCCTATATATCACACAGCTCAGCTTCTCTCCTCTATCCTATACCCCTATATATCACACAGCTCAGCTTCTCTCCTCTCTCCTATACCCCTATATATCACACAGCTCAGCTTCTCTCCTCTATCCTATACCCCTATATATATCACACAGCTCAGCTTCTCTCCTCTATCCTATACCCCTATATATTACACAGCTCAGCTTCTCTCCTCTATCATGTACCCCTATATATCACACAGCTCAGCTTCTCTATCCTATACCCCTATATATCACACAGATCAGCTTCTCTCCTCTATCCTATACCCCTATATATCACACAGCTCAGCTTCTCTCCTCTATCCTATACCCCTATATATCACACAGCTCAGCTTCTCTCCTCTATCCTATACCCCTATATATCACACAGCTCAGCTTCTCTCCTCTATCCTATACCCCTATATATCACACAGCTCAGCTTCTCTCCTCTATCCTATACCCCTATATATCACACAGCTCAGCTTCTCTCCTCTATCCTATACCCTATATATTACACAGCTCAGCTTCTCTTCTCTATCATATACCCCTATATATCACACAGCTCAGCTTCTCTATCCTATACCCCTATATATCACACAGATCAGCTTCTCTCCTCTATCCTATACCCCTATATATCACACAGCTCAGCTTCTCTCCTCTATCCTATACCCCTATATATCACACAGCTCAGCTTCTCTCCTCTATCCTATACCCCTATATATCACACAGCTCAGCTTCTCTCCTCTATCCTATACCCCTATATATCACACAGCTCAGCTTCTCTATCCTATACCCCTATATATCACACAGATCAGCTTCTCTCCTCTATCATATACCCCTATATATCACACAGCTCAGCTTCTCTCCTCTCTCCTATACCCCTATATATCACACAGCTCAGCTTCTCTCCTCTCTCCTATACCCCTATATATCACACAGCTCAGCTTCTCTCCTCTATCCTATACCCCTATATATCACACAGCTCAGCTTCTCTCCTCTATCCTATACCCCTATATATCACACAGCTCAGCTTCTCTATCCTATACCCCTATATATCGCACAGCTCAGCTTCTCTCCTCTATCATATACCCCTATATATCACACAGCTCAGCTTCTCTCCTCTCTCCTATACCCCTATATATCACACAGCTCAGCTTCTCTCCTCTCTCCTATACCCCTATATATCACACAGCTCAGCTTCTCTGCTCTATCCTTTACCCCTATATATCACACAGCTCAGCTTCTCTCCTATCCTATACCCCTATATATCACACAGCTCAGCTTCTCTCCTCTATCCTATACCCCTATATATCACACAGCTCAGCTTCTCTCCTCTATCCTATACCCCTATATATATCACACAGCTCAGCTTCTCTCCTCTATCCTATACCCCTATATATCGCACAGCTCAGCTTCTCTCCTCTATCCTATACCCCTATATATCGCACAGCTCAGCTTCTCTCCTCTATCCTATACCCCTATATATATCACACAGCTCAGCTTCTCTCCTCTATCCTATACCCCTATATATCACACAGCTCAGCTTCTCTCCTCTATCCTATACCCATATATATCACACAGCTCAGCTTCTCTCCTATCCTATACCCCTATATATCACACAGCTCAGCTTCTCTCCTATCCTATACCCCTATATATCACACAGCTCAGCTTCTCTCCTCTATCATATACCCCTATATATCACACAGCTCAGCTTCTCTCCTCTATCCAATAACCCTATATATCACACAGCTCAGCTTATCTCCTCTATCATATACCCCTATATATCACACAGCTCAGCTTCTCTCCTCTATCCTATACCCCTATATATCACACAGCTCAGCTTCTCTCCTCTATCATATACCCCTATATATCACACAGCTCAGCTTCTCTCCTCTATCCTATACCCCTATATATCACACAGCTCAGCTTCTCTCCTCTATCCTTTACCCCTATATATCACACAGCTCAGCTTCTCTCCTCTATCATATACCCCTATATATCACACAGCTCAGCTTCTCTCCTCTATCCTATACCCCTATATATCACACAGCTCAGCTTCTCTCCTCTATCCTTTACCCCTATATATCACACAGCTCAGCTTCTCTCCTCTATCATATACCCCTATATATCACACAGCTCAGCTTCTCTCCTCTATCCCTATATATCACACAGCTCAGCTTCTCTCCTCTATCCTATACCCCTATATATCACACAGCTCAGCTTCTCTCCTCTATCCTATACCCCTATATATCACACAGCTCAGCTTCTCTCCTCTCTCCTATACCCCTATATATCACACAGCTCAGCTTCTCTCCTCTATCCTATACCCCTATATATCACACAGCTCAGCTTCTCTCCTCTATCCTATACCCCTATATATCACACAGCTCAGCTTCTCTCCTCTATCCTTTACCCCTATATATCACACAGCTCAGCTTCTCTCCTCTATCCTATACCCCTATATATCACACAGATCAGCTTCTCTCCTCTATCCTATACCCCTATATATCACACAGCTCAGCTTCTCTCCTATCCTATACCCCTATATATCACACAGCTCAGCTTCTCTCCTCTATCCTATACCCCTATATATCACACAGCTCAGCTTCTCTCCTATCCTATACCCCTATATATCACACAGCTCAGCTTCTCTCCTCTATCATATACCCCTATATATCACACAGCTCAGCTTCTCTCCTCTATCCAATAACCCTATATATCACACAGCTCAGCTTATCTCCTCTATCATATACCCCTATATATCACACAGCTCAGCTTCTCTCCTCTATCCTATACCCCTATATATCACACAGCTCAGCTTCTCTCCTCTATCCTATACCCCTATATATCACACAGCTCAGCTTCTCTCCTCTATCCTATACCCCTATATATCACACAGCTCAGCTTCTCTCCTCTATCCTATACCCCTATATATCACACAGCTCAGCTTCTCTTCTCTATCCTATCCCCCTATATATCACACAGCTCAGCTTCTCTCCTCTATCATATACCCCTATATATCACACAGCTCAGCTTCTCTTCTCTATCCTATCCCCCTATATATCACACAGCTCAGCTTCTCTCCTCTATCCTATACCCCTATATATCACACAGCTCAGCTTCTCTCCTCTATCCTATACCCCTATATATCACACAGCTCAGCTTCTCTCCTCTATCCTATCCCCCTATATATCACACAGCTCAGCTTCTCTCCTCTATCCTATACCCCTATATATCACACAGATCAGCTTCTCTCCTCTATCCTATACCCCTATATATCACACAGCTCAGCTTCTCTCCTATCCTATACCCCTATATATCACACAGCTCAGCTTCTCTCCTCTATCCTATACCCCTATATATCACACAGCTCAGCTTCTCTCCTATCCTATACCCCTATATATCACACAGCTCAGCTTCTCTCCTCTATCATATACCCCTATATATCACACAGCTCAGCTTCTCTCCTCTATCCAATAACCCTATATATCACACAGCTCAGCTTATCTCCTCTATCATATACCCCTATATATCACACAGCTCAGCTTCTCTCCTCTATCCTATACCCCTATATATCACACAGCTCAGCTTCTCTCCTCTATCCTATACCCCTATATATCACACAGCTCAGCTTCTCTCCTCTATCCTATACCCCTATATATCACACAGCTCAGCTTCTCTCCTCTATCCTATACCCCTATATATCACACAGCTCAGCTTCTCTTCTCTATCCTATCCCCCTATATATCACACAGCTCAGCTTCTCTCCTCTATCCTATCCCCCTATATATCACACAGCTCAGCTTCTCTCCTCTATCCTATACCCCTATATATCACAGAGCTCAGCTTCTCTCCTCTATCATATAACCATATATATATATTCTTGCACTCAGGTCAGGATTAAGTAAAATATCTCAGGCTCTGTTCACACCTGCCTCCATGCACTGTAAACCATATAACTTGTGAATTACAACTCGATGGTGGAAGGAAGCAGAAGTTTGACAGGGCATGAAATAACTCCAGGTACATCTACTTCACGCCTGGCTATATGGGATGATTTCATTTCCTTGTAACTTTATGGACTATCTATGAGCATCCTGCCAACTTGTCAGGTCACAGAATCCATTACGGACAGTATTGATCTGACAGAGCTCTCAGGGAACTGTATATATAATACTGTATATATTACACTGTATACTGTATATAGTACTGTATATATTAAAATGTATACTGTATATAGTACTGTATATATTACACTGTATACTGTATATAGTACTGTATATATTACACTGTATACTGTATATAGTACTGTATATATTAAAATGTATACTGTATATAGTACTGTATATATTACACTGTATATCTGGTACTGTATATATTACACTGTATACTGTATATAGTACTGTATATATTACACTGTATACTGTATATAGTACTGTATATATTACACTGTATACTGTATATAGTACTGTATATATTACACTGTATACTGTATATAGTACTGTATATATTACACTGTATATCTGGTACTGTATATATTACACTGTATACTGTATATAGTACTGTATATATTACACTGTATATCTGGTACTGTATATATTACACTGTATATCTGGAACTGTATATATTACACTGTATATCTGGTACTGTATATATTACACTGTATATCTGGTACTGTATATATTACACTGTATACTGTATATAATACTGTATATATTACACTGTATATCTGGTACTGTATATATTACACTGTATATCTGGTACTGTATATATTACACTGTATACTGTATATAGTACTGTATATATTACACTGTATACTGTATATAGTACTGTATATATTACACTGCATATCTGGTACTGTATATATTACACTGTATACTGTATATAATACTGTATATATTACACTGTATACTGTATATAGTACTGTATATATTACACTGTATACTGTATATGGTACTGTATATATTACACTGTATATCTGGTACTGTATATATTACACTGTATACTGTATATAGTACTGTATATATTACACTGTATACTGTATATAGTACTGTATATATTACACTGTATACTGTATATAGTACTGTATATATTACACTGTATACTGTATATAGTACTGTATATATTACACTGTATACTGTATATAGTACTGTATATATTACACTGTATACTGTATATAGTACTGTATATATTACACTGTATACTGTATATAGTACTGTATATATTACACTGTATACTGTATATAGTACTGTATATATTACACTGTATATCTGGTACTGTATATATTACACTGTATACTGTATATAATACTGTATATATTACACTGTATACTGTATATAGTACTGTATATATTACACTGTATACTGTATATAGTACTGTATATATTACACTGTATGCCACTGTCTTTATAGAACGGTCTATATGCCACTGTATATATGGCACTGTATATATGGCATTATACATATGACACTATATATGGTACTGTATATATGGCTAATGTACACAGATATATAATGGTATACTGTCAGGTGGTAACTATGGAGATTATATAGGCGCTCCATGCTATGTCCCAGCTGTGCAGCCTCTGCCACAATTCACATGGACACTTATACGATACCTGAGAAAACTTTGTTAGTTTGTGTTCTGGGAATAAAATCTACAGAACAAGGTGAGTGATCCAAGGCCGGAACGTGTCCCGAGACTACTGACTAAGATTAGAGAAGCCGAAGACTCTCTCATTCCATACTGAGAGGGGACCAGACACTCCAGCTCTCTCATTCCATACAGAGTGGGTACCAGACACTCCAGCTCTCTCATTCCATACAGAGAGGGTACCAGACACTCCAGCTGTCTCATTCCTTACTGAGAGGGTACCAGACACTCCAGCTCTCTCATTCCATACAGAGTGGGTACCAGACACTCCAGCTGTCTCATTCCTTACTGAGAGGGGACCAGACACTCCATCTGTCTCATTCCTTACTGAGAGGGTACCAGACAATCCAGCTGTCTCATTCCATACAGAGTGGGTACCAGACACTCCAGCTGTCTCATTCCTTACTGAGAGGGTACCAGACACTCCAGCTCTCTCATTCCATACAGAGAGGGGACCAGACACTCCAGCTGTCTCATTCCATACAGAGAGGGTACCAGACACTCCAGCTCTCTCATTCCTTACTGAGAGGGTACCAGACAATCCAGCTGTCTCATTCCATACAGAGAGGGTACCAGACACTCCAGCTGTCTCATTCCATACAGAGAGGGTACCAGACACTCCAGCTCTCTCATTCCTTACTGAGAGGGTACCAGACAATCCAGCTGTCTCATTCCATACAGAGAGGGGACCAGACACTCCAGCTGTCTCATTCCATACAGAGAGGGTACCAGACACTCCAGCTCTCTCATTCCATACAGAGTGGGTACCAGACACTCCAGCTGTCTCATTCCTTACTGAGAGGGGACCAGACACTCCAGCTGTCTCATTCCATACAGAGAGGGTACCAGACACTCCAGCTGTCTCATTCCTTACTGAGAGGGTACCAGACACTCCAGCTGTCTCATTCCATACAGAGAGGGTACCAGACACTCCAGCTCTCTCATTCCTTACTGAGAGGGTGCCAGACACTCCAGCTGTCTCATTCCATACAGAGAGGGTACCAGACACTCCAGCTCTCTCATTCCATACAGAGAGGGTACCAGACAATCCAGCTGTCTCATTCCTTACTGAGAGGGGACCAGACACTCCAGCTGTCTCATTCCTTACTGAGAGGGTACCAGACACTCCAGCTCTCTCATTCCATACCGAGAGGGTACCAGACACTCCAGCTGTCTCATTCCTTACTGAGAGGGGACCAGACACTCCAGCTGTTTCATTCCATACAGAGAGGGTACCAGACAATCCAGCTGTCTCATTCCATACAGAGAGGGGACCAGACACTCCAGCTGTCTCATTCCATACAGAGAGGGGACCAGACACTCCAGCTGTCTCATTCCATACAGAGAGGGTACCAGACACTCCAGCTGTCTCATTCCTTACTGAGAGGGTACCAGACACTCCAGCTGTCTCATTCCTTACTGAGAGGGGACCAGACACTCCAGCTGTCTCATTCCTTACTGAGAGGGGACCAGACACTCCAGCTGTCTCATTCCTTACTGAGAGGGGACCAGACACTCCAGCTGTCTCATTCCTTACTGAGAGGGGACCAGACACTCCAGCTGTCTCATTCCTTACTGAGAGGGGACCAGACACTCCAGCTCTCTCATTCCATACAGAGAGGGTACCAGACACTCCAGCTCTCTCATTCCTTACTGAGAGGGGACCAGACACTCCAGCTCTCTCATTCCTTACTGAGAGGGGACCAGACACTCCAGCTCTCTCATTCCTTACCGAGAGGGTACCAGACACTCCAGCTCTCTCATTCCATACCGAGAGGGTACCAGACACTCCAGCTGTCTCATTCCATACAGAGAGGGTACCAGACACTCCAGCTCTCTCATTCCTTACTGAGAGGGTACCAGACACTCCAGCTGTCTCATTCCATACAGAGAGGGTACCAGACACTCCAGCTCTCTCATTCCATACTGAGAGGGTACCAGACACTCCAGCTGTCTCATTCCTTACTGAGAGGGGACCAGACACTCCATCTGTCTCATTCCTTACTGAGAGGGTACCAGACACTCCAGCTCTCTCATTCCATACAGAGTGGGTACCAGACACTCCAGCTGTCTCATTCCTTACTGAGAGGGTACCAGACACTCCAGCTCTCTCATTCCATACAGAGAGGGGACCAGACACTCCAGCTGTTTCATTCCATACAGAGAGGGTACC
Source organism: Leptodactylus fuscus (assembly GCF_031893055.1). Taxonomy (NCBI): domain Eukaryota; kingdom Metazoa; phylum Chordata; class Amphibia; order Anura; family Leptodactylidae; genus Leptodactylus; species Leptodactylus fuscus. Next base: position 748,347 of record NC_134271.1, on the reverse strand, counting down.
AGACACTCCAGCTGTCTCATTCCATACAGAGAGGGTACCAGACACTCCAGCTCTCTCATTCCTTACTGAGAGGGTACCAGACAATCCAGCTGTCTCATTCCATACAGAGAGGGGACCAGACACTCCAGCTCTCTCATTCCTTACTGAGAGGGTACCAGACACTCCAGCTCTCTCATTCCATACAGAGAGGGGACCAGACACTCCAGCTGTTTCATTCCATACAGAGAGGGTACCAGACACTCCAGCTGTCTCATTCCATACAGAGAGGGTACCAGACACTCCAGCTCTCTCATTCCTTACTGAGAGGGTACCAGACAATCCAGCTGTCTCATTCCATACAGAGAGGGTACCAGACACTCCAGCTCTCTCATTCCATACAGAGTGGGTACCAGACACTCCAGCTGTCTCATTCCTTACTGAGAGGGGACCAGACACTCCAGCTGTCTCATTCCATACAGAGAGGGTACCAGACACTCCAGCTGTCTCATTCCTTACTGAGAGGGTACCAGACACTCCAGCTGTCTCATTCCATACAGAGAGGGTACCAGACACTCCAGCTCTCTCATTCCTTACTGAGAGGGTGCCAGACACTCCAGCTGTCTCATTCCATACAGAGAGGGTACCAGACACTCCAGCTCTCTCATTCCATACAGAGAGGGTACCAGACAATCCAGCTGTCTCATTCCTTACTGAGAGGGGACCAGACACTCCAGCTGTCTCATTCCTTACTGAGAGGGTACCAGACACTCCAGCTCTCTCATTCCATACCGAGAGGGTACCAGACACTCCAGCTGTCTCATTCCTTACTGAGAGGGGACCAGACACTCCAGCTGTTTCATTCCATACAGAGAGGGTACCAGACAATCCAGCTGTCTCATTCCATACAGAGAGGGGACCAGACACTCCAGCTGTCTCATTCCATACAGAGAGGGGACCAGACACTCCAGCTGTCTCATTCCATACAGAGAGGGTACCAGACACTCCAGCTGTCTCATTCCTTACTGAGAGGGTACCAGACACTCCAGCTGTCTCATTCCTTACTGAGAGGGGACCAGACACTCCAGCTGTCTCATTCCTTACTGAGAGGGGACCAGACACTCCAGCTGTCTCATTCCTTACTGAGAGGGGACCAGACACTCCAGCTGTCTCATTCCTTACTGAGAGGGGACCAGACACTCCAGCTGTCTCATTCCTTACTGAGAGGGGACCAGACACTCCAGCTCTCTCATTCCATACAGAGAGGGTACCAGACACTCCAGCTCTCTCATTCCTTACTGAGAGGGGACCAGACACTCCAGCTCTCTCATTCCATACAGAGAGGGTACCAGACACTCCAGCTCTCTCATTCCTTACTGAGAGGGGACCAGACACTCCAGCTCTCTCATTCCTTACCGAGAGGGTACCAGACACTCCAGCTCTCTCATTCCATACCGAGAGGGTACCAGACACTCCAGCTCTCTCATTCCATACCGAGAGGGGACCAGACACTCCAGCTGTCTCATTCCATACAGAGAGGGTACCAGACACTCCAGCTGTCTCATTCCATACAGAGAGGGTACCAGACACTCCAGCTCTCTCATTCCTTACTGAGAGGGTACCAGACACTCCAGCTGTCTCATTCCATACAGAGAGGGTACCAGACACTCCAGCTCTCTCATTCCATACTGAGAGGGTACCAGACACTCCAGCTCTCTCATTCCTTACTGAGAGGGTACCAGACACTCCAGCTCTCTCATTCCATACAGAGAGGGTACCAGACACTCCAGCAGTCTCATTCCTTACTGAGAGGGTACCAGACACTCCAGCTGTCTCATTCCTTACTGAGAGGGTACCAGACACTCCAGCTGTCTCATTCCTTACTGAGAGGGTACCAGACACTCCAGCTCTCTCATTCCTTACTGAGAGGGTACCAGACACTCCAGCTGTCTCATTCCTTACTGAGAGGGTACCAGACACTCCAGCTGTCTCATTCCTTACTGAGAGGGGACCAGACACTCCAGCTCTCTCATTCCATACCGAGAGGGTACCAGACAATCCAGCTGTCTCATTCCTTACTGAGAGGGGACCAGACACTCCAGCTCTCTCATTCCTTACCGAGAGGGTACCAGACAATCCAGCTGTTTCATTCCATACTGAGAGGGTACCAGACACTCCAGCTCTCATTCCATACCGAGAGGGTGCCAGACACTCCAGCTCTCTCATTCCATACAGAGAGGGTACCAGACACTCCAGCTCTCTCATTCCTTACTGAGAGGGTACCAGACAATCCAGCTGTCTCATTCCTTACTGAGAGGGTACCAGACAATCCAGCTGTCTCATTCCTTACTGAGAGGGTGCCAGACAATCCAGCTGTCTCATTCCATACAGAGAGGGTACCAGACACTCCAGCTCTCTCATTCCTTACTGAGAGGGTACCAGACACTCCAGCTCTCTCATTTCTTACTGAGAGGGTACCAGACAATCCAGCTGTCTCATTCCTTACTGAGAGGGTGCCAGACAATCCAGCTGTCTCATTCCATACTGAGAGGGTACCAGACACTCCAGCTCTCTCATTCCTTACTGAGAGGGTACCAGACAATCCAGCTCTCTCATTCCATACAGAGAGGGTACCAGACACTCCAGCTCTCTCATTCCATACAGAGAGGGTACCAGACACTCCAGCTCTCTCATTCCTTACTGAGAGGGTACCAGACAATCCAGCTGTCTCATTCCTTACTAAGAGGGTGCCAGACAATCCAGCTGTCTCATTCCATACTGAGAGGGTACCAGACACTCCAGCTCTCTCATTCCATACCGAGAGGATACCAGACACTCCAGCTCTCTCATTCCTTACCGAGAGGGTACCAGACACTCCAGCTCTCTCATTCCATACCGAGAGGGTTCCAGACAATCCAGCTCTCTCATTCCATACCGAGAGGGTACCAGACAATCCAGCTCTCTCATTCCATACCGAGAGGGTACCAGACAATCCAGTTGTCTCATTCCATACCGAGTGGGTACCAGACACTCCAGCTCTCTCATTCCATACAGAGAGGGTATCAGACAATCCAGCTCTCTCATTCCTTGCCGAGAGGGTATCAGACACTCCAGCTCTCTCATTCCATACTGAGAGGGTATCAGACAATCCAGTTGTCTCATTCCATACCGAGTGGGTACCAGACACTCCAGCTCTCTCATTCCATACCGAGTGGGTACCAGACACTCCAGCTCTCTCATTCCTTACCGAGAGGGTACCAGACACTCCAGCTCTCTCATTCCTTACCGAGAGGGTACCAGACACTCCAGCTCTCTCATTCCATACCGAGAGGGTGCCAGACACTCCAGCTCTCTCATTCCATACAGAGAGGGTATCAGACAATCCAGCTGTCTCATTCCTTACTGAGAGGGTACCAGACACTCCAGCTCTCTCATTCCTTACTGAGAGGGTACCAGACACTCCAGCTCTCTCATTCCTTACTGAGAGGGTGCCAGACAATCCAGCTGTCTCATTCCATACTGAGAGGGGACCAGACACTCCAGCTCTCTCATTCCTTGCCGAGAGGGTACCAGACACTCCAGCTCTCTCATTCCTTACAGAGAGGGTACCAGACAATCCAGCTGTCTCATTCCATACTGAGAGGGTACCAGACACTCCAGCTCTCTCATTCCATACAGAGAGGGTACCAGACAATCCAGTTGTCTCATTCCATACTGAGAGGATACCAGACAATCCAGCTCTCTCATTCCATACCGAGAGGGTACCAGACAATCCAGCTCTCTCATTCCATACAGAGAGGGTACCAGACAATCCTGTTGTCTCATTCCATACCGAGTGGGTACCAGACACTCCAGCTCTCTCATTCCATACAGAGAGGGTACCAGACAATCCAGTTGTCTCATTCCATACCGAGTGGGTATCAGACACTCCAGCTCTCTCATTCCTTACCGAGAGGGTAACAGACACTCCAGCTCTCTCATTCCATACCGAGAGGGGACCAGACACTCCAGCTCTCTCATTCCATACAGAGAGGGTACCAGACAATCCAGCTGTCTCATTCCATACCGAGAGGGGACCAGACACTCCAGCTCTCTCATTCCATACAGAGAGGGTACCAGACAATCCAGCTCTCTCATTCCATACAGAGAGGGTACCAGACAATCCAGTTGTCTCATTCCATACCGAGTGGGTATCAGACACTCCAGCTCTCTCATTCCTTACCGAGAGGGTAACAGACACTCCAGCTCTCTCATTCCATACCGAGAGGGGACCAGACACTCCAGCTCTCTCATTCCATACAGAGAGGGTACCAGACAATCCAGCTGTCTCATTCCATACCGAGAGGGGACCAGACACTCCAGCTCTCTCATTCCTTACAGAGAGGGTACCAGACACTCCAGCTCTCTCATTCCATACTGAGAGGGTACCAGACACTCCAGCTCTCTCATTCCTTACTGAGAGGGTACCAGACAATCCAGCTCTCTCATTCCATACAGAGAGGGTACCAGACACTCCAGCTCTCTCATTCCATACAGAGAGGGTACCAGACACTCCAGCTCTCTCATTCCTTACTGAGAGGGTACCAGACAATCCAGCTGTCTCATTCCTTACTGAGAGGGTACCAGACACTCCAGCTCTCTCATTCCATACCGAGAGGATACCAGACACTCCAGCTCTCTCATTCCTTACCGAGAGGGTACCAGACACTCCAGCTCTCTCATTCCATACCGAGAGGGTTCCAGACAATCCAGCTCTCTCATTCCATACCGAGAGGGTACCAGACAATCCAGCTCTCTCATTCCATACAGAGAGGGTACCAGACAATCCAGTTGTCTCATTCCATACCGAGTGGGTACCAGACACTCCAGCTCTCTCATTCCATACAGAGTGGGTATCAGACAATCCAGCTCTCTCATTCCTTGCCGAGAGGGTATCAGACACTCCAGCTCTCTCATTCCATACAGAGAGGGTATCAGACAATCCAGTTGTCTCATTCCATACCGAGTGGGTACCAGACACTCCAGCTCTCTCATTCCTTACCGAGAGGGTACCAGACACTCCAGCTCTCTCATTCCATACCGAGAGGGGACCAGACAATCCAGCTGTCTCATTCCTTACTGGGAGGGTACCAGACACTCCAGCTCTCTCATTCCTTACTGAGAGGGTACCAGACACTCCAGCTCTCTCATTCCTTACTGAGAGGGTGCCAGACAATCCAGATGTCTCATTCCATACTGAGAGGGGACCAGACACTCCAGCTCTCTCATTCCTTGCCGAGAGGGTATCAGACACTCCAGCTCTCTCATTCCTTACAGAGAGGGTACCAGACAATCCAGCTGTCTCATTCCATACTGAGAGGGTACCAGACACTCCAGCTCTCTCATTCCTTACTGAGAGGGTACCAGACAATCCAGCTGTCTCATTCCATACAGAGAGGGTACCAGACAATCCAGCTCTCTCATTCCATACCGAGAGGGTACCAGACAATCCAGCTCTCTCATTCCATACAGAGAGGGTACCAGACAATCCAGTTGTCTCATTCCATACCGAGTGGGTACCAGACACTCCAGCTCTCTCATTCCATACAGAGTGGGTATCAGACAATCCAGCTCTCTCATTCCTTACAGAGAGGGTACCAGACAATCCAGCTGTCTCATTCCATACTGAGAGGGTACCAGACACTCCAGCTCTCTCATTCCATACCGAGAGGGTACCAGACACTCCAGCTCTCTCATTCCATACCGAGAGGGTTCCAGACAATCCAGCTCTCTCATTCCATACCGAGAGGGTACCAGACAATCCAGCTCTCTCATTCCAGACAGAGAGGGTACCAGACAATCCAGTTGTCTCATTCCATACCGAGTGGGTACCAGACACTCCAGCTCTCTCATTCCATACAGAGTGGGTACCAGACACTCCAGCTCTCTCATTCCATACAGAGAGGGTATCAGACAATCCAGCTCTCTCATTCCTTACTGAGAGGGTACCAGACAATCCAGTTGTCTCATTCCATACCGAGAGGGTACCAGACACTCCAGCTCTCTCATTCCATACAGAGAGGGTATCAGACAATCCAGTTGTCTCATTCCATACCGAGAGGGTACCAGACACTCCAGCTCTCTCATTCCATACAGAGAGGGTATCAGACAATCCAGCTGTCTCATTCCTTACCGAGAGGGTACCAGACACTCCAGCTCTCTCATTCCTTACCGAGAGGGTACCAGACACTCCAGCTCTCTCATTCCTTACCGAGAGGGTACCAGACACTCCAGCTCTCTCATTCCATACAGAGAGGGTACCAGACACTCCAGCTCTCTCATTCCATACAGAGAGGGTATCAGACAATCCAGCTCTCTCATTCCTTACAGAGAGGGTACCAGACACTCCAGCTGTCTCATTCCTTACTGAGAGGGTACCAGACACTCCAGCTCTCTCATTCCATACAGAGAGGGTACCAGACATTCCAGCTCTCTCATTCCATACTGAAAGGGTACCAGGCAATCCAGCTCTCTCATTCCATAACGAGATGGTACCAGATAATCCAGCTGTCTCATTCCTTACCGAGAGGGGACCAGACAATCCAGCTCTCTCATTCCTTACCGAGAGGGTACCAGACACTCCAGCTCTCTCATTCCTTACCGAGAGGGTACCAGACACTCCAGTTGTCTCATTCCTTACCGAGAGGGTACCAGACACTCCAGCTCTCTCATTCCTTACTGAGAGGGTACCAGACACTCCAGCTCTCTCATTCCTTTACTGATAGGGTACCAGACACTCCAGCTCTCTCATTCCTTACCGAGAGGGTACCAGACAATCCAGCTGTCTCATTCCATACCGAGAGGGTACCAGACACTCCAGCTCTCTCATTCCTTACTGAGAGGGTACCAGACACTCCAGCTCTCTCATTCCTTACCGAGAGGGTACCAGACAATCCAGTTGTCTCATTCCATACCGAGAGGGTACCAGACACTCCAGCTCTCTCATTCCATACAGAGAGGGTATCAGACAATCCAGCTCTCTCATTCCTTACTGAGAGGGGACCAGACACTCCAGCTCTCTCATTCCATGCAGAGAGGGTACCAGACACTCCAGCTGTCTCATTCCTTACTGAGAGGGGACCAGACACTCCAGCTCTCTCATTCCTTACCGAGTGGGTACCAGAGAATCCAGTTGTCTCATTCCATACCGAGAGGATACCAGACAATCCAGCTGTCTCATTCCATACCGAGAGGGTGCCAGACAATCCAGCTCTCTCATTCCATACCGAGAGGGTACCAGACACTTCAGCTCTCTCATTCCATACCGAGAGGGTACCAGACAATCCAGCTCTCTCATTCCTTACCGAAAGGGTACCAGACACTCCAGCTCTCTCATTCCATACAGAGTGGGTACCAGACACTCCAGCTCTCTCATTCCATACTGAGAGGGTGCCAGACAATCCAGGTCTCTCATTCCATACCGAGAGGATACCAGGCAATCCAGCTCTCTCATTCCATACCGAGATGGTACCAGATAATCCAGCTGTCTCATTCCTTACCGAGAGGGTACCAGACACTCCAGCTCCCATTCCTTACCGAGAGGGTACCAGATAATCCAGCTGTGTAATTCCTTACTGAGAGGGTACCAGACACTCCAGTTGTCTCATTCCTTACCGAGTGGGTACCAGACACTCCAGCTCTCTCATTCCTTACCGAGAGGGTTCCAGAAAATCCAGCTCTCTCATTCCTTACCGAGAGGGTACCAGACAATCCAGCTCTCTCATTCCTTACCGAAAGGGTACCAGACACTCCAGCTCTCTCATTCCATAACGAGAGGGTACCAGACAATCCAGCTCTCTCATTCTATACTGAGAGGGTGCCAGACAATCCAGGTCTCTCATTCCTTACCGAGAGGGTACCAGACAGTCCAGCTCTCTCATTCCATACCGAGAGGATATCAGACAATCCAGCTGTCTCATTCCATACCGAGAGGGTACCAGACACTCCAGTTGTCTCATTCCTTACCGAGTGGGTACCAGACACTCCAGCTCTCTCATTCCTTACCGAGAGGGTTTCAGACAATCCAGCTCTCTCATTCCATACCGAGAGGGTACCAGACATTCCAGCTCTCTCATTCCATACCGAGAGTGTACTAGACACTCCAGCTCTCTCATTCCATACCTAGAGGGTACCAGACACTCCATCTGTCTCATTCCATACCGAGAGGGTGCCAGACATTCCAGATCTCTCATTCCATACCGAGAGAGTACCAGATAATCCAGCTGTCTCATTCCTTACCGAGAGGGTACCACACATTTCAGCTATCTCATTACATGCCGAGAGAGTGCCAGACACTCCAGCTCTCTCATTCCATACCTAGAGGGTACCAGACACTCCATCTGTCTCATTCCATACCGAGAGGGTGCCAGACAATCCAGATCTCTCATTCCATACCGAGAGGGTACCAGACATTCCAGCTCTCTCATTCCATACCGAGAGTGTACTAGACACTCCAGCTCTCTCATTCCATACCAAGAGGATACCAGACAATCCAGCTGTCTCATTCCATACCGAGAGGGTGCCAGACAATCCAGATCTCTCATTCCATACCGAGAGAGTACCAGATAATCCAGCTGTCTCATTCCTTACCGAGAGGGTACCACACATTTCAGCTGTCTCATTCCATGCCGAGAGAGTGCCAGACACTCCAGCTCTCTCATTCCATACCGAGAGGGTACCAGACACTCCAGCTCTCTCATTCCTTACCGAAAGGGTACCAGACACTCCAGCTCTCTCATTCCATACAGAGTGGGTACCAGACACTCCAGCTCTCTCATTCCATAACGAGAGGGTGCCAGACAATCCAGGTCTCTCATTCCTTACCGAGAGGGTACCAGACACTCCAGCTGTCTCATTCCATACAGAGTGGGTACCAGACACTCCAGCTCTCTCATTCCATAACGAGAGGGTGCCAGACAATCCAGGTCTCTCATTCCTTACCGAGAGGGTACCAGACACTCCAGCTCTCTCATTCCATACCGAGAGGGTACCAGACACTCCAGCTCTCTCATTCCTTACCGAAAGGGTACCAGACACTCCAGCTCTCTCATTCCATACAGAGTGGGTACCAGACAATCCAGCTCTCTCATTCCATACCGAGAGGGTACCAGACAATCCAGCTCTCTCATTCCATACCGAGAGGGTACTAGACACTCCAGCTCTCTCATTCCATACCTAGAGGGTACCAGACACTCCATCTGTCTCATTCCTTACCGAGAGGGTACTAGACACTCCAGCTCTCTCATTTCATACCAAGAGGATACCAGACAATCCAGCTGTCTTATTCCATACCGAGAGGGTGCCAGACAATCCATATCTCTCATTCCATACCGAGAGAGTACCAGACACTCCAGCTGTCTCATTCCATGCCGAGAGAGTGCCAGACACTCCAGCTCTCTCATTCCTTACCGAGAGGGTACCAGACAATCCAGCTCTCATTCCTTACCGAGAGGGTACCAGACAATCCAGCTGTCTCATTCCTTACCTAGAGGGTACCAGACACTCCAGCTGTCTCATTCCATGCCGAGAGAGTGCCAGACACTCCAGCTCTCTCATTCCATACCGAGAGGGTACCAGACAATCCAGCTCTCTCATTCCATACCGAGAGGGTACGAGACAATCCAGCTCTCTCATTTCATAGCAAAAGGATACCAGACATTCCAGCTCTCTCATTCCATACCGAGAGGGTACCAGGCAATCCAGCTCTCTCATTCCTTACCTAGAGGGTACCAGACACTCCAGCTGTCTCATTCCATGCCGAGAGAGTGCCAGACACTCCAGCTCTCTCATTCCATACCGAGAGGATACCAGACAATCCAGCTCTCTCATTTCACAGCAAGAGGATACCAGACAATCCAGCTTTCTCATTCCATACAGAGAGGGTACCAGACACTCCAGCTCTCTCATTCCTTACCGAGAGGATACCAGACAATCCAGCTCTCTCATTCCTTACCGAGAGGGTACCAGACACTCCAGCTCTCTCATTCCATACCGAGAGGGTACCAGACACTCCAGCTCTCTCATTCCATACCGAGAGGGTACCAGACAATCCAGCTCTCTCATTCCATACCGAGAGGGTACCAGACAATTCAACTGTCTCATTTCATAGCAAGAGGATACCAGACAATCCAGCTCTCTTTTTCCATACCAAGAGCGTACCAGACAATCCAGCTCTCTCATTCCTTACCGAGAGGGTACCAGACAATCCAGCTCTCTAATTTCATAGCAAGAGCGTACCAGACACTCCAGCTCTCTCATTCCATACAGAGAGGGTACCAGACACTCCAGCTCTCTCATTCCTTACCGAGAGGGTACCAGACAATCCAGCTGTCTCATTCCTTACTACACAGATATAAGTTCTACAGAACCAAGCCCATGACTAGTCCACCAAGATGTCTGGACATCTGGACATGGCGTAGCCGACTCACCGTGACAAGGGTGTACCCCTCCATCCTGCTGGCCGGCACCATCCACAGATCTGGGAGCCAGTACCTCCTTCTAGACTTAATGGCCCTTTAAGGTGACTCTTGACAACCCAGAGAGTGACACAGTGGCCAAAGGAGAAGTGTAAGGTTAGTCCCCCCACCCCCGCTGTGTGTGACTGCGCACCAACTATGAAGTTTTTCTTTCTTTCTCAATACAAGTTCCTGATTTGAAGTGAGCGATGCAAGGAGTCCTATATACGTCACCCCTACTATATACGACTTCATCAATCTTACGGGACGTCACAGGAAACATGTCCTTTCTGTTTGTGGGCGACCAATCCTTCCCCCAGACCTTGGCCATATAAAGAAGAAATCCCGGCCTCAATTTACTCTTGGCTCATATAGACAGTCCGTACGTGACGGCCACCCTGAGACCATATAGATTTGTAGGGGTTGTGCACTTAAAAGGTTGGTGGCCGGTTCTAGCCGTGTCTGGTATGAACATGGCCTTAGATATCGTCCTTGTATAATAAATGTCATCTCTAATACCTGGAAGGAAAGTCTCATCTTACATACCTGCTGTATATATCTATAGTGTATATAGTGCCCAGGCTATAGTGTATATATACCTGCTGTATATATCTATAGTGTATATAGTGCCCAAGCTATAGTGTATATATACCTGCTGTATATATCTATAGTGTATATAGTGCCCAAGCTATAGTGTATATATACCTGCTGTATATATCTATAGTGTATATAGTGCCCAGGCTATAGTGTATACATACCTGCTGTATATATCTATAGTGTATATAGTGCCCAAGCTATAGTGTATATATACCTGCTGTATATATCTATAGTGTATATAGTGCCCAGGCTATAGTGTATATATATATACCTGCTGTATATATCTATAGTGTATATAGTGCCCAGGCTATAGTGTATATATACCTGCTGTATATATCTATAGTGTATATAGTGCCCAAGCTTTAGTGTATATATACCTGCTGTATATATCTATAGTGTATATAGTGCCCAGGCTATAGTGTATATATATATACCTGCTGTATATATCTATAGTGTATATAGTGCCCAGGCTATAGTGTATATATACCTGCTGTATATATCTATAGTGTATATAGTGCCCAAGCTATAGTGTATATATACCTGCTGTATATATCTATAGTGTATATAGTGCCCAGGCTATAGTGTATATATACCTGCTGTATATATCTATAGTGTATATAGTGCCCAGGCTATAGTGTATATATACCTGCTGTATATATCTATAGTGTATATAGTGCCCAGGCTATAGTGTATATATACCTGCTGTATATATCTATAGTGTATATAGTGCCCAGGCTATAGTGTATATATACCTGCTGTATATATCTATAGTGTATATAGTGCCCAAGCTATAGTGTATATATACCTGCTGTATATATCTATAGTGTATATAGTGCCCAGGCTATAGTGTATATATACCTGCTGTATATATCTATAGTGTATATAGTGCCCAGGCTATAGTGTATATATACCTGCTGTATATATCTATAGTGTATATAGTGCCCAGGCTATAGTGTATATATACCTGCTGTATATATCTATAGTGTATATAGTGCCCAGGCTATAGTGTATATATACCTGCTGTATATATCTATAGTGTATGTAGTGCCCAGGCTATAGTGTATATATACCTGCTGTATATATCTATAGTGTATATAGTGCCCAAGCTATAGTGTATATATACCTGCTGTATATATCTATAGTGTATATAGTGCCCAGGTTATAGTGTATATATACCTGCTGTATATATCTATAGTGTATGTAGTGCCCAGGCTATAGTGTATATATACCTGCCGTATATATCTATAGTGTATATAGTGCCCAAGCTATAGTGTATATATACCTGCCGTATATATCTATAGTGTATATAGTGCCCAGGCTATAGTGTATATATACCTGCCGTATATATCTATAGTGTATATAGTGCCCAGGCTATAGTGTATATATACCTGCCGTATATATCTATAGTGTATATAGTGCCCAGGCTATAGTGTATATATACCTGCCGTATATATCTATAGTGTATATAGTGCCCAGGCTATAGTGTATATATACCTGCCGTATATATCTATAGTGTATATAGTGCCCAGGCTATAGTGTATATATACCTGTCGTATATATCTATAGTGTATATAGTGCCCAGGCTATAGTGTATATATACCTGCCGTATATATCTATAGTGTATATAGTGCCCAGGCTATAGTGTATATATACCTGCCGTATATATCTATAGTGTATATAGTGCCCAGGCTATAGTGTATATATACCTGCCGTATATATCTATAGTGTATGTAGTGCCCAGGCTATAGTGTATATATACCTGCCGTATATATCTATAGTGTATGTAGTGCCCAGGCTATAGTGTATATATACCTGCTGTATATATCTATAGTGTATGTAGTGCCCAGGCTATAGTGTATATATACCTGCCGTATATATCTATAGTGTATGTAGTGCCCAAACTATAGTGCATATATACCTGCCGTATATATCTATAGTGTATATAGTGCCCAGGCTATAGTGTATATATACCTGCCGTATATATCTATAGTGTATATAGTGCCCAAGCTATAGTGTATATATACCTGCTGTATATATCTATAGTGTATATAGTGCCCAAGCTATAGTGTATATATACCTGCTGTATATATCTATAGTGTATATAGTGCCCAGGCTATAGTGTATATATACCTGCTGTATATATCTATAGTGTATATAGTGCCCAGGTTGGATTTGGATGAGATTTGTCCCATAGATACTCTGTAACCTGGAGTAACACATCGGCTACTTTGTATCCCGGTAAATGACATGGCTTCACTACTGTTCTGGATTGATGGTCACATACTATATTACACTGCTCCTGCAGCCGCTTATCTCAGGTCCCAGGTCTGTTATCTCTCTATGTAACACTCAGCTAACCCTCAGTCCATTGTGTACAAGCTTCTGCATATTATCTGATCTGCTCCAGGCAGTGCTGACACACTGGAGGGGAAAACACCTTTACTCCACATTGGCAGTTTGCTAATATTAAACATGGCGGGAAAAAGAAAATCTAATTTGTCACAAACAATGAGAGCTATGAAGGAGCCAGAAGTCACAGAGTTCTCCTCAAGCGGAGCGCAGGAGGATTGAGCCAGCTAGACATCAAGCAGCTCTTAGAGTAGTCGAAACGTTGTAGCACATGAATCATCGATGCCAACAACATGCTCATTATATGGCGTCCCAGCGAGCTGCTGAGATACCGGAACAATCACAGGCAGGGTGCAAGGAACAAGTACATCACATCACCATATACATCACATCACTAAATACATTACCAGATACATTACATCACCATATACATCACATCACCATATACATCACATCACCATATACATCACATCACCATATACATCACATCACCATATACATCACATCACCATATACATCACCATATACATACATCACATCACCTCCATATACATCACCATATACATCACATCACCATATACATCACATCACCATATACATCACCATATACATCACATCACATCACCTCCATATACATCACCATATACATCCATCACATCACATTATACATCACATCACCATATACATCACCATATACATCACATCACCATATACATCACATCACCATATACATCACCATATACATCACATCACCATATACATCACATCACCATATACATCACATCACCATATACATCACATCACCATATACATCACATCACCTCCATATACATCACCATATACATCCATCACATCACATTATACATCACATCACCATATACATCACCATATACATCCATCACATCACCTCCCTATACTCACATATACATCATATCCCATTGGACCCTCTGAAGTGCCGTATATGGGAGAAGTGACTATATGGCAATGTTTCTCTATACGTTGCTCACATATGCACAGTACGCAGTCCTGGGGTGTTATAGGACGCACCATTGCCCATTGTTTGCATCCACGTTGCCATACTGGAATTAACCCATTAGTGTAACATATAGGTGTAGGAAGGGGTTAAACTAGGGGTTGGACTGGGCAATGGGATGGATTTTGTGTAGGCGAATCTTTCTGTTTATAGCCGGGAGGGGATTCCCATGAATCTGATGAGTAACCGGAGCCCGACATCAAACCATTGTCAGCCGGAAAATAACTGGAAACCTTTCTGAAACATGTGGAAAAACCTTTTATTGTTGCTCCATCTACTGTATGGCAATAGGAGCGGGGGAAGGGAAGTGACAACTGCTCTGAGCATATCTGCGCCTGCAGGACGGGTTGTCATCTGGATATTATAGATGGATAATTCTGGACTTGAAGACGTCGGCCAAGTAGAATTTCAAGGTCACATTCAAACTGGCAAATCGAGACCAAAGATCAGTCTGCAGAACCGGCCTGATGATGTCATAGTGACCTCCCCGCAGCCCTGCTGTCCTATATACAGTCTATACTCCCCGTATAATGTGAGCTATAATCCCAGGAGTCCGTATACTATATACAGTCTATACTCCCCGTATAATGTGAGCTATAATCCCAGGAGTCCGTATACTATATACAGTCTATACTCCCCGTATAATGTGAGCTATAATCCCAGGAGTCCGTATACTATATACAGTCTATACTCCCCTGTCACGGGATGGTTAGAGTCCGGCAATAGGCAATGTGTAATATATATTTCATGTGGAATGTATTCTCTAACCTGTTGTAAACATCAGTGTGTAGTTGGCTGATTCGGGTCTAGTGTGTTAGCACATTGTATGCAAATACATCTAACTAGTGAGGACGATGGGTGGAGATAATCTGATCAGTGTCTCCAAGAAAATGTTGGATGGTGCATTGTCCATAGTAGACAGGGAGTCTGCTCTCCTTGGTATAGGTGAGGGGGGAAGGATCTGTGACTCAGCCCTTCCCACCCACAGATATAGGTGTAACAGTCTTAGTATATAGTATATAGCTAGCAGTTAGTATGTGTTAGCCGGCCTGTGCACAGCTCTGCAGAGAGCCAGGATTTAGTTACAGGACCAAGGAACCAAAGCTATCATTGAGTTGTGACTTCTGTGGACTTATTGTTATTACGGTTGATGTGACCGCCGCCGGCTACTAACTTTGTGGATTACAATAAATTGCTGTTGTCTCCCGACCTCTTGCGTCCGTGTTGATTCAAAAGACCTTCCGGAGGAAGACGTATACCTTTGCTCCGTGACAACTGGTTGGCAGCAGTGGGATCAACAGCGGACAGCGAGATGGACTACAGCAGCCCAGCGATTAATGGAGCCACAACCTCAGAATACAGGAACTGGACTATGGCAAGTCTACAAGTAAGGGCCCAGGAACTAAACCTGAGTTACCAGGGAAGAACGAAAGATCAACTGATCGAGGCACTGGAGGAGATGACCCTGCAAAGCGACCATGAGGAGGGCTGCCCCCAGGAGACAGGAGAGATACGGGAGTGGCAGGTACAGACCCAAAAGAGCAGATGGGTTGTTTTGTATGAGGAGGAATTGGCAGTGCTGGGGCTAGGAGCAACTGCAGAGCAAAGGAGTAGAGCATTACAGAGGGCTCAGGAAACGGAGAAGGAGGAACAGAGAATGGCGCATGAAAAGGAAAGAATGGCGCATGAAATGCGAATGGCTGAGATAACTACGCGGAATTATAATCAAACGCCGACCCCCAGCCCAACAGTGAGAGAACCACCATATGTCTCCCATAAACACTTCAAGACCTTTGAGGAAGCGGCTGGGGATGTTGATGGATATTTTCAGGACTTCGAACACCAGTGCCGCCTGATGGAAGTCCCAGAGAAGGATTGGGTCCGGTATCTGGTGGGGCACCTACGAGATGGGGCTGCGGAAGCTCTCAGAGCCATGGACCCTAGTGATCAGCGGGACTATGAGGCCATTAAAAGAGCGGTGCAGAAGTATTATGCAGTCACTCCAGAGACCTACCGAGTTCAATTCCGCTCTTTGTCTTACAATGGGGGAAGCTCCTTCCACATGTTCGCCCACAAGTTGAAGCAAGCATGCAAGCGCTGGCTAGAAGGAGAGGAGGCTGTCACAGTCGATAAGATCCTCCAAGTCATACTTAAGGAACAGTTCTTTTCCCAGTGCCCCGCTGAGATCCGTGAGTGGGTGCTGGAACGGAACCCAGCCACAGTTGAGCAAGCTGCTTCTCTTGCAGATGAGGGCCTGACCATCAAGCCGCAGTGGAAGAGGTTGTTTGCAGAGGAGCGGAAAACTACCACAGTCCGCCAGACACCCTTCAGCCAGCCACCCACCTTTCGTGCCCGGCCTCAGGATTACAATTTCCCCTCTACCCTTGCCCCAGCCCATCGGCCTCCAGCTATGAACAACCCTGTCCCTAGACAACGACCTACTGGAAGAATGCTAGAGCGCAGATGTTTTGGTTGCGGGCGGCCTGGACATTTGCAAGCTAGTTGCCCTGTTAACATGGGGGCACGGGCCACCGTGGCATCTCGGCCTATTCACTACCTGGGAACCACCCCTAGGACAGAAAGTTTGGCCCCATGTCCAGATGACTCCATGAATGACCCATCTGTTCCACCTCCAGGGGTCTATGGGATTCAGCCTTCCGCCACACATCCTGCAAACCTTCAGCGGAAGCACTTGCAGGAGGTCCTCCTGGATGGCCGAACAGTTGTTGGATTCCGGGACTCGGGAGCTTTCCTAACGGTAGCGGACCCCCGAGTTGTGCGACCCGAGGCCCTAGAGGAGGGCCCTGGCATTTCTATCGAGTTGGCAGAGGGTACTCGGAGACGTATTCCTAAAGCTACCGTGGAACTTGACTATGGTTATGGACCAAAACGATGCACAATTGGTGTGATGAGCGGGCTGCCGGCCGATGTTCTGTTAGGCAACGATGTTGGAAATCTACAGTGCCATTTTGTGGGAGCAGTGACCCGAAGCCAAGCTCAGAGAGAAGCCAACATGGATCGACCGGATTTGCTGCCAGATTCCAGCCCAGCGGCCCCAACTTCCCAACTGGTGAGTGACTCTTTCCTCGGGGCTAATAATCCTGCAATTTGGGACAAGGCACAGTTTAGGAGGGAGGTAGAGACGGACCCTACATTGGATAGTTTCCGAGCACGGGCTGAGATTGGACAGATAGGAGAAAGTGGTGAGAAGATTATTAAGGAAGATGGACTCCTCTACCGGGTTACAGAGGCTTGCTCTCCAGATAAACCCTGGACTTATTGTAGACAGCTTGTTGTGCCCCAGCGATACCGGGCCTCCCTACTGCACCTTGCCCATGACATTCCCATGGCTGGCCATCAAGGGAAAACTCGCACAGAACGGAGGCTTACTCACTTGTTTTATTGGCCTGGGATCTCTCAGGCTGTTGCGCAGTTCTGTCGGACTTGTGATGTATGTCAGCGTAGAGGCCGACCAGGGGACCACCCAAGAGCCCCCTTACAGCCTTTGCCCGTCATCGATGAACCCTTCCAACGAGTGGCTGTTGATATCATCGGGCCTTTGGCTAGACCTAGTAAATCTGGGAAACAATATATATTGACAGTAGTCGACTATGCCACCCGATACCCGGAAGCTGTGGCACTATCCTGTATCTCTGCCACCAAAGTAGCCGAGGCCCTTGTGACTGTCTTCACCAGAGTTGGATTCCCAAGTGAGATCTTGTCAGACCAGGGTACCCAATTTATGTCCGAACTGGTACAGTGTCTATGGCGTACCTGCGGGGTGCGGGCGATCCGGACCACCCCATACCACCCCCAGACCAATGGACTATGTGAGCGTTTTAATGGTACTCTAAAGAACATGTTAAAAGCCTTTACTGAGACTGATCCAGACTGGGAAAGGTACCTACCACATCTCCTGTTTGCATATCGGGAAGTGCCCCAGGAATCTACTGGATTTTCCCCCTTTGAACTGCTGTATGGCCGGAAAGTTCGTGGTCCGTTAACCTTAGTCAAGGAGCACTGGGAGGGGACAGTGGAGGATACCGGAATTCCTGTTGTCCCTTATGTTCTGAAGCTTCGAGACACGCTGGCCCAGTTGTCCCATTTTGCTAAAGAGCAGGTCCAGAGGGCGCAGACTCGACAAAAGACTTGGTACGACCGCAAAGCACGCTATCGGGAATTTACTGAGGGGCAACAAGTTCTTATGATTGTCCCACATCCCCAAAATAAGCTACAGACCACCTGGGAAGGGCCTTTTAGAGTCCTCCGAAAGCTCAATGACACCAACTACCTCTTAGCACTAGATGAGCAGGGGCTCCGACAAAAGACTGTCCATATTAATATGATTAAGGAGTATCACGATCGGGCTCCACCTATGATTGCCATGTGCCAACTTGCCTCTGAGGAGCGCTCAGAAGGAGACTCCCTCCCGGATCTCCTAGAAACGGCCCAACGCATCACCACTGTAGAAGATGTCCCTCTAAAGGACCACCTGCACCCAGCACAGCGAGAGGAAGTGTCCAATATACTTCATCAGCACAGGGCTGCGTTCTCCTCCCGACCAGGGCAAACCAGGCTGACCCAACACAATGTGGACACCCCCGGTGTCCCACCAATGCAACAAGCACCTTACCGGGTCCCTGAATCTGTCAAAAACACCATGTGCAAAGAGCTGGAGGATATGCTAGCCCTAGGGGTTATCCAAGCCTCGCACAGTCCCTGGGCTTCTCCAGTGGTGCTTGTACCCAAAAAGGATGGCAGTACGAGATTTTGTGTGGACTACAGGCGACTGAATGACCATACTATGAGTGACCCCTACCCTATGCCACGCATTGATGAGCTTCTGGACAAACTCGCTGCAGCTGAGTATGTCACCACCTTGGATCTCAGCAAGGGGTACTGGCAGATTCCCCTGACCGCTGCAGGGAGGGAAAGGTCAGCGTTCATAACCCCTTTCGGACTGTTTGAATTCCTAAGCATGCCTTTTGGAATGAAGAATGCCCCAGCAACCTTCCAGAGGATGGTGGACCAGCTACTTCAAGGATGCAGAGACTTTGCCTGTGCTTACTTGGATGATATCGCAATCTTTAGCCACACGTGGGAGGACCACTTGCATCATGTTGAGGCTGTTCTAGATCGGATACAGGAGGCCGGCCTGACAATTAGACCAGACAAATGCCAGATAGGTCTGGGCGAGGTGCAATACTTGGGACATAGAGTGGGAGGGGGAAAACTGCGACCAGAGCCCGCTAAGATACAGGCTATTAGAGACTGGCCCATACCACAGACCAAGAAACAGGTCATGGCGTTCTTAGGTACTGCTAGTTATTACCGAAAATTTGTCTCTAACTTCAGCTCCGTGGCCAAGCCCCTGACGGACCTGACGAAGAAGAACCTGCCCAGAGTGGTGAGCTGGACCCCGGCCTGCGACAGAGCTTTTAACCAACTGAAGGACGCCCTTGCCTGCTCACCTGTCCTTGCTGCCCCGGATTATAAACGAAGGTTTATTGTTCAGACAGACGCCTCCACATATGGACTGGGAGCCGTCCTCAGCCAAGTAAATGCCGCGGGGGAGGAGCACCCCATTGCCTACCTCAGCCGGAAGCTGCAGGACCGGGAAGTAGCATATGCCACTATAGAGAAGGAATGCTTGGCAGTAGTTTGGGCCCTCAAGAAGTTACAGCCGTACCTGTATGGTCGGGAGTTCACCGTAGTGACCGACCACAACCCCCTCACTTGGCTGCAGAGAGTCTCTGGGGACAATGGACGACTGTTGAGGTGGAGTCTGGCCCTTCAACCCTACAACTTTACCATTCAGTACCGCCGAGGGAGCCAACACCAGAACGCGGATGGGTTATCCCGGCAGGAGGACATATGAGCTATAGAGACTGTTGTGCATTCCCCAATTTACCTGTGTAGGCCAATTGTGTCATGCACATGTTTTGAGAGGGGGAGGGGTTGTCACGGGATGGTTAGAGTCCGGCAATAGGCAATGTGTAATATATATTTCATGTGGAATGTATTCTCTAACCTGTTGTAAACATCAGTGTGTAGTTGGCTGATTCGGGTCTAGTGTGTTAGCACATTGTATGCAAATACATCTAACTAGTGAGGACAATGGGTGGAGATAATCTGATCAGTGTCTCCAAGAAAATGTTGGATGGTGCATTGTCCATAGTAGACAGGGAGTCTGCTCTCCTTGGTATAGGTGAGGGGGGAAGGATCTGTGACTCAGCCCTTCCCACCCACAGATATAGGTGTAACAGTTTTAGTATATAGTATATAGCTGCAGTTAGTATGTGTTAGCCGGCCTGTGCACAGCTCTGCAGAGAGCCAGGATTTAGTTACAGGACCAAGGAACCAAAGCTATCATTGAGTTGTGACTTCTGTGGACTTATTGTTATTACGGTTGATGTGACCGCCGCCGGCTACTAACTTTGTGGATTACAATAAATTGCTGTTGTCTCCCGACCTCTTGCGTCCGTGTTGATTCAAAAGACCTTCCGGAGGAAGACGTATACCTTTGCTCCGTGACATCCCCGTATAATGTGAGCTATAATCCCAGGAGTCCTTACACTATATACAGTCTATACTCCCCGTATAATGTGAGCTACGATCCCCGCAGCCCTGCTGTCCTATATACAGTCTATACTCCCCGTATAATGTGAGCTATAATCCCAGGAGTCCTTACACTATATACAGTCTATACTCCCCGTATAATGTGAGCTATAATCCCAGGAGTCCGTATACTATATACAGTCTATACTCCCCGTATAATGTGAGCTATAATCCCAGGAGTCCGTATACTATATACAGTCTATACTCCCCGTATAATGTGAGCTATAATCCCAGGAGTCCGTATACTATATACAGTCTATACTCCCCGTATAATGTGAGCTATAATCCCAGGAGTCCGTATACTATATACAGTCTATATTCCCCATATAATGTGAGCTATAATCCCAGGAGTCCTTACACTATATACAGTCTATACTCCCCGTATAATGTGAGCTATAATCCCAGGAGTCCGTATATTATATACAGTCTATACTCCCCATATAATGTGAGCTACGATCCCCGCAGCCCTGCTGTCCTATATACAGTCTATACTCCCCGTATAATGTGAGCTATAATCCCAGGAGTCCGTATACTATATACAGTCTATATTCCCCGTATAATGTGAGCTATAATCCCAGGAGTCCATATACTATATACAGTCTATATTCCCCGTATAATGTGAGCTATAATCCCAGGAGTCCGTATACTATATACAGTCTATACTCCCCGTATAATGTGAGCTATAATCCCAGGAGTCCTTACACTATATACAGTCTATACTCCCCGTATAATGTGAGCTATAATCCCAGGAGTCCGTATACTATATACAGTCTATACTCCCCGTATAATGTGAGCTATAATCCCAGGAGTCCGTATACTATATACAGTCTATACTCCCCGTATAATGTAAGCTATAATCCCAGGAGTCCGTATACTATATACAGTCTATACTCCCCGTATAATGTGAGCTATAATCCCAGGAGTCCGTATACTATATACAGTCTATATTCCCCATATAATGTGAGCTATAATCCCAGGAGTCCTTACACTATATACAGTCTATACTCCCCGTATAATGTGAGCTATAATCCCAGGAGTCCGTATATTATATACAGTCTATACTCCCCATATAATGTGAGCTACGATCCCCGCAGCCCTGCTGTCCTATATACAGTCTATACTCCCCGTATAATGTGAGCTATAAACCCAGGAGTCCGTATACTATATACAGTCTATATTCCCCGTATAATGTGAGCTATAATCCCAGGAGTCCATATACTATATACAGTCTATATTCCCCGTATAATGTGAGCTATAATCCCAGGAGTCCGTATACTATATACAGTCTATACTCCCCGTATAATGTGAGCTATAATCCCAGGAGTCCTTACACTATATACAGTCTATACTCCCCGTATAATGTGAGCTATAATCCCAGGAGTCCGTATACTATATACAGTCTATACTCCCCGTATAATGTGAGCTATAATCCCAGGAGTCCGTATACTTTATACAGTCTATACTCCCCGTATAATGTGAGCTATAATCCCAGGAGTCCGTATACTATATACAGTCTATATTCCCCGTATAATGTGAGCTATAATCCCAGGAGTCCTTACACTATATACAGTCTATACTCCCCGTATAATGTGAGCTATAATCCCAGGAGTCCGTATACTATATACAGTCTATATTCCCCGTATAATGTGAGCTATAATCCCAGGAGTCCATATACTATATACAGTCTATATTCCCCGTATAATGTGAGCTATAATCCCAGGAGTCCGTATACTATATACAGTCTATACTCCCCGTATAATGTGAGCTATAATCCCAGGAGTCCTTACACTATATACAGTCTATACTCCCCGTATAATGTGAGCTATAATCCCAGGAGTCCGTATACTATATACAGTCTATACTCCCCGTATAATGTGAGCTATAATCCCAGGAGTCCGTATACTTTATACAGTCTATACTCCCCGTATAATGTGAGCTATAATCCCAGGAGTCCGTATACTATATACAGTCTATATTCCCCGTATAATGTGAGCTATAATCCCAGGAGTCCTTACACTATATACAGTCTATACTCCCCGTATAATGTGAGCTATAATCCCAGGAGTCCGTATACTATATACAGTCTATATTCCCCGTATAATGTGAGCTATAATCCCAGGAGTCCGTATACTATATACAGTCTATACTCCCCGTATAATGTGAGCTATAATCCCAGGAGTCCGTATACTATATACAGTCTATATTCCCCGTATAATGTGAGCTATAATCCCAGGAGTCCTTACACTATATACAGTCTATACTCCCCGTATAATGTGAGCTATAATCCCAGGAGTCCGTATACTATATACAGTCTATACTCCCCGTATAATGTGAGCTATAATCCCAGGAGTCCGTATACTATATACAGTCTATATTCCCCGTATAATGTGAGCTATAATCCCAGGAGTCCTTACACTATATACAGTCTATATTCCCCGTATAATGTGAGCTATAATCCCAGGAGTCCGTATACTATATACAGTCTATACTCCCCGTATAATGTGAGCTATAATCCCAGGAGTCCTTACACTATATACAGTCTATACTCCCCGTATAATGTGAGCTATGATCCCAGGAGTCCGTATACTATATACAGTCTATACTCCCCGTATTATGTGAGCTATAATCCCAGGAGTCCGTATACTATATACAGTCTATACTCCCCGTATTATGTGAGCTATAATCCCAGGAGTCCGTATATTATATACAGTCTATATTCCCCGTATAATGTGAGCTATAATCCCAGGAGTCCATATACTATATACAGTCTATACTCCCCGTATAATGTGAGCTATAATCCCAGGAGTCCGTATACTATATACAGTCTATACTCCCCGTATAATGTGAGCTATAATCCCAGGAGTCCGTATATTATGTACAGTCTATACTCCCCGTATAATGTGAGCTATGATCCCAGGAGTCCGTATACTATATACAGTCTATACTCCCCGTATAATGTGAGCTATAATCCCAGGAGTCCGTATATTATATACAGTCTATACTCCCCGTATAATGTGAGCTATGATCCCAGGAGTCCGTATACTATATACAGTCTATACTCCCCGTATAATGTGAGCTATAATCCCAGGAGTCCGTATACTATATACAGTCTATACTCCCCGTATAATGTGAGCTATAATCCCAGGGGTCCGTATACTATATACAGTCTATACTCCCCGTATAATGTGAGCTATAATCCCAGGAGTCCGTATACTATATACAGTCTATACTCCCCGTATAATGTGAGCTATAATCCCAGGAGTCCGTATACTATATACAGTCTATACTCCCCGTATAATGTGAGCTATAATCCCAGGAGTCCGTGTACTATATACAGTCTATACTCCCCGTATAATGTGAGCTATAATCCCAGGAGTCCGTATATTATGTACAGTCTATACTCCCCGTATAATGTGAGCTATAATCCCAGGAGTCCGTATATTATATACAGTCTATACTCCCCGTATAATGTGAGCTATAATCCCAGGAGTCCGTATACTATATACAGTCTATACTCCCCGTACAATGTGAGCTATAATCCCAGGAGTCCGTATACTATATACAGTCTATACTCCCCGTACAATGTGAGCTATGATCCCAGGAGTCCGTATACTATATACAGTCTATACTCCCCGTATAATGTGAGCTATAATCCCAGGAGTCTGTATATTATATACAGTCTATACTCCCCGTATAATGTGAGCTATAATCCCAGGAGTCCGTATACTATATACAGTCTATACTCCCCGTACAATGTGAGCTATGATCCCAGGAGTCCGTATACTATATACAGTCTATACTCCCCGTATTATGTGAGCTATAATCCCAGGAGTCCGTATACTATATACAGTCTATACTCCCCGTATAATGTGAGCTATAATCCCAGGAGTCCGTATACTATATACAGTCTATACTCCCCGTATTATGTGAGCTATAATCCCAGGAGTCCGTATACTATATACAGTCTATACTCCCCGTATTATGTGAGCTATAATCCCAGGAGTCCGTATACTATATACAGTCTATACTCCCCGTATAATGTGAGCTATAATCCCAGGAGTCCGTATACTATATACAGTCTATACTCCCCGTATTATGTGAGCTATAATCCCAGGAGTCCGTATACTATATACAGTCTATATTCCCCGTATAATGTGAGCTATAATCCCAGGAGTCCGTATACTATATACAGTCTATACTCCCCGTATAATGTGAGCTATAATCCCAGGAGTCCGTATACTATATACAGTCTATACTCCCCGTATAATGTGAGCTATAATCCCAGGAGTCCTTACACTATATACAGTCTATACGTCCCATATAATAGTGATCTATGATACCAGAGATCCCTGCATTGTAGGTAAAGCTGTGACTGTACATACCTGCTATACTGACATATAGAATAGTGAGCGCAGCTCTGGAGTATAATACAGGATAAGTAATGTAATGCATGTACACAGTGACCAGCAGAATAGTGAGCGCAGCTCTGGAGTATAATACAGGATAAGTAATGTAATGTATGTACACAGTGACTGCACCAGCAGAATAGTGAGCGCAGCTCTGGAGTATAATACAGGATAAGTAATGTAATGTATGTACACAGTGACTGTACCAGCAGAATAGTGAGCGCAGCTCTGGGGTATAATACAGGATAAGTAATGTAATGTATGTACACAGTGACTGCACCAGCAGAATAGTGAGCGCAGCTCTGGAGTATAATACAGGATAAGTAATGTAATGTATGTACACAGTGACTGCACCAGCAGAATAGTGAGCGCAGCTCTGGAGTATAATACAGGATAAGTAATGTAATGTATGTACACAGAGACTTCACCAGCAGAATAGTGAGCGCAGCTCTGGAGTATAATACAGGATAAGTAATGTAATGTATATACACAGTGACTGTACCAGCAGAATAGTGAGCGCAGCTCTGGAGTATAATACAGGATAAGTAATGTAATGTATGTACACAGTGACTGTACCAGCAGAATAGTGAGCGCAGCTCTGGAGTATAATACAGGATAAGTAATGTAATGTATGTACACAGTGACTGCACCAGCAGAATAGTGAGCGCAGCTCTGGAGTATAATACAGGATAAGTAATGTAATGCATGTACACAGTGACTGCACCAGCAGAATAGTGAGCGCAGCTCTGGAGTATAATACAGGATAAGTAATGTAATGTATGTACACAGTGACTGCACCAGCAGAATAGTGAGCGCAGCTCTGGAGTATAATACAGGATAAGTAATGTAATGTATGTACACAGAGACTTCACCAGCAGAATAGTGAGCGCAGCTCTGGAGTATAATACAGGATAAGTAATGTAATGTATATACACAGTGACTGTACCAGCAGAATAGTGAGCGCAGCTCTGGAGTATAATACAGGATAAGTAATGTAATGTATGTACACAGTGACTGTACCAGCAGAATAGTGAGCGCAGCTCTGGAGTATAATACAGGATAAGTAATGTAATGTATGTACACAGTGACTGCACCAGCAGAATAGTGAGCGCCCCTGCACACAGTATTATGTCCCATAGTGTCCCCTGCACACAGTATTATCCCCCATAGTGGCCCCTGCACACAGTATTATCCCCCATAGTGGCCCCTGCACACATTATTATGTCCCATAGTGGCCCCTGCACTCAATATTATCCCCCATAGTGGCCCCTGCACACAGTATTATCCCCCATAGTGGCCCCTGCACACAGTATTATGTCCCATAGTCGCCCCTGCACACAGTATTATGTCCCATAGTGGCCCCTGCACACAGTATTATCCCCCATAGTGGCCCCTGCACACAGTATGATCCCCCATAGTGGCCCCTGCACACAGTATTATGTCCCATAGTGGTCCCTGCACACAGTATTATCCCCCATAGTGGCCCCTGCACACAGTATTATGTCCCATAGTGGCCCCTGCACACAGTATTATCCCCCATAGTGGCCCCTGCACACAGTATTGTGTCCCATAGTGGCCCCTGCACACAGTATTATGTTCCATAGTGACCCCTGCACACAGTATTATCCCCCATAGTGGCCCCTGCACACAGTATTATGTCCCATAGTGGCCCCTGCACACAGTATTATGTTCCATAGTGGCCCCTGCACACAGTATTATGTCCCATAGTGACCCCTGCACACAGTATTATGTCCCATAGTGACCCCTGCACACAGTATTATGTCCCATAGTGGCCCCTGCACACAGTATTATGTCCCATAGTGGCCCCTGCACACAGTATTATCCCCCATAGTGGCCCCTGCACACAGTATTATGTCCCATAGTGGTCCCTGCACACAGTATTATCCCCCATAGTGGCCCCTGCACACAGTATTATGTCCCATAGTGGCCCCTGCACACAGTATTATCCCCCATAGTGGCCCCTGCACACAGTATTATACCCCATAGTGGCCCCTGCACACAGTATTATCCCCCATAGTGGCCCCTGCACACAGTATTATGTCCCATAGTGGCCCCTGCACACAGTATTATCCCCCATAGTGGCCCCTGCACACAGTATTATGTCCCATAGTGGCCCCTGCACACAGTATTGTGTCCCATAGTGGCCCCTGCACACAGTATTATCCCCCATAGTGGCCCCTGCACACAGTATTATCCCCCATAGTGGCCCCTGCACACAGTATTATCCCCCATAGTGGCCCCTGCACACAGTATTATGTCCCATAGTGGCCCCTGCACACAGTATTATCCCCCATAGTGGCCCCTGCACACAGTATTATCCCCCATAGTGGCCCCTGCACACAGTATTATGTCCCATAGTGGCCCCTGCACACAGTATTATGTCCCATAGTGGCCCCTGCACACAGTATTATCACCCATAGTGGCCCCTGCACACAGTATTATGTCCCATAGTGGCCCCCTGCACACAGTATTATGTCCCATAGTGGCCCCTGCACACAGTATTATGTCCCATAGTGGCCCCTGCACACAGTATTATGTCCCACAGTGGTCCCTGCACACAGTATTATCCCCCATAGTGACCCCTGCACACAGTATTATGTCCCATAGTGACCCCTGCACACAGTATTATGCCCCATAGTGACCCCTGCACACAGTATTATGCCCCATAGTGACCCCTGCACACAGTATTATGCCCCATAGTGGCCCCTGCACACAGTATTATGTCCCATAGTGGCCCCTGCACACAGTATTATCCCCCATAGTCGCCCCTGCACACAGTATTATCCCCCATAGTCGCCCCTGAACACAGTATTATCCTCCATAGTGGCCCCTGCACACAGTATTATGTCCCATAGTGGCTCCTGCACACAGTATTATCCCCCATAGTCGCCCCTGCACACAGTATTATCCCCCATAGTCGCCCCTGAACACAGTATTATCCTCCATAGTGGCCCCTGCACACAGTATTATGTCCCATAGTGGCTCCTGCACACAGTATTATGTCCCATAGTGGCCCCTGCACACAGTATTATCCCCCATAGTCGCCCCTGCACACAGTATTATCCTCCATAGTGGCCCCTGCACACAGTATTATGTCCCATAGTGGCCTCTGCACACAGTATTATCCCCCATAGTCGCCCCTGCACACAGTATTATCCTCCATAGTGGCCCCTGCACACAGTATTATTTCCCATAGTGGCCCCTGCACACAGTATTATCCCCCATAGTCGCCCCTGCACACAGTATTATCCTCCATAGTGGCCCCTGCACACAGTATTATGTCCCATAGTGGCCTCTGCACACAGAATTATGTCCCATAGTGGCCCCTGCACACAGTATTATGTCACATAGTGGCCCCTGCACACAGTATTATGTCCCATAGTGGCCCCTGCACACAGTATTATGTCCCATAGTGGCCCCTGCACACAGTATTATGTCCCATAGTGGCCCCTGCACACAGTATTATCCCCCATAGTGGCCCCTGCACACAGTATTATGTCCCATAGTGACCCCTGCACACAGTATTATGTCCCATAGTGGCCCCTGCATACAGTATTATGTCCCATAGTGGCCCCTGCACACAGTATTATCCCCCATAGTGGCCCCTGCACACAGTATTATGTCCCATAGTGGCCCCTGCATACAGTATTATGTCCCATAGTGGCCCCTGCACACAGTATTATGTCCCATAGTGGCCTCTGCACACAGTATTATCCCCCATAGTCGCCCCTGCACACAGTATTATCCTCCATAGTGGCCCCTGCACACAGTATTATTTCCCATAGTGGCCCCTGCACACAGTATTATTTCCCATAGTGGCCCCTGCACACAGTATTATCCCCCATAGTCGCCCCTGCACACAGTATTATCCTCCATAGTGGCCCCTGCACACAGTATTATGTCCCATAGTGGCCTCTGCACACAGTATTATACCCCATAGTGGCCCCTGCACACAGTATTATGTCCCATAGTGGTCCCTGCACACAGTATTATCCCCCATAGTGGCCCCTGCACACAGTATTATGTCCCATAGTGGCCCCTGCACACAGTATTATGTCCCATAGTGGTCCCTGCACACAGTATTATCCCCCATAGTGGCCCCTGCACACAGTATTATGTCCCATAGTGGCCCCTGCACACAGTATTATGTCCCATAGTGGCCCCTGCACACAGTATTATGTCCCATAGTGGCCCCTGCACACAGTATTATCCCCCATAGTGGCCCCTGCACACAGTATTATGTCCCATAGTGACCCCTGCACACAGTATTATGTCCCATAGTGGCCCCTGCATACAGTATTATGTCCCATAGTGGCCCCTGCACACAGTATTATCCCCCATAGTGGCCCCTGCACACAGTATTATGTCCCATAGTGGCCCCTGCATACAGTATTATGTCCCATAGTGGCCCCTGCACACAGTATTATCCCCCATAGTGGCCCCTGCACACAGTATTATCCCCAATAGTGGCCCCTGCACACAGTATTATCCCCCATAGTGGCCCCTGCACACAGTATTATCCCCCATAGTCGCCCCTGCACACAGTATTATCCCCCATAGTGGCCCCTGCACACAGTATTATGTCCCATAGTGGCCCCTGCACACAGTATTATGTCCCATAGTGGCCCCTGCACACAGTATTATCCCCCATAGTGGCCCCTGCACACAGTATTATGTCCCATAGTGGCCCCTGCACACAGTATTATGTCCCATAGTGACCCCTGCACACAGTATTATGTCCCATAGTGGCCCCTGCACACAGTATTATGTCCCATAGTGGCCCCTGCATACAGTATTATGTCCCATAGTGGCCCCTGCACACAGTATTATGTCCCATAGTGGCCCCTGCATACAGTATTATGTCCCATAGTGGCCCCTGCACACAGTATTATCCCCCATAGTGGCCCCTGCACACAGTATTATCCCCCATAGTGGCCCCTGCACACAGTATTATGTCCCATAGTGGCCCCTGCACACAGTATTATCCCCCATAGTGGCCCCTGCACACAGTATTATCCCCCATAGTGGCCCCTGCACACAGTATTATGTCCCATAGTGGCCCCTGCACACAGTATTATGTCCCATAGTGGCCCCTGCACACAGTATTATCCCCCATAGTGGCCCCTGCACACAGTATTATGTCCCATAGTGGCCCCCTGCACACAGTATTATGTCCCATAGTGGCCCCTGCACACAGTATTATGTCCCATAGTGGCCCCTGCACACAGTATTATCCCCCATAGTGGCCCCTGCACACAGTATTATGTCCCATAGTGGCCCCCTGCACACAGTATTATGTCCCATAGTGGCCCCTGCACACAGTATTATGTCCCATAGTGGCCCCTGCACACAGTATTATCCCCCATAGTGGCCCCTGCACACAGTATTATGTCCCATAGTGGCCCCCTGCACACAGTATTATGTCCCATAGTGGCCCCTGCACACAGTATTATGTCCCATAGTGGCCCCTGCACACAGTATTATACCCCATAGTGACCCCTGCACACAGTATTATGTCCCATAGTGGCCCCTGCATACAGTATTATGTCCCATAGTGGCCCCTG
The DNA here is from genome assembly GCF_031893055.1 of Leptodactylus fuscus. Taxonomy (NCBI): domain Eukaryota; kingdom Metazoa; phylum Chordata; class Amphibia; order Anura; family Leptodactylidae; genus Leptodactylus; species Leptodactylus fuscus. The sequence goes on along the minus strand of NC_134271.1, from coordinate 717,290 downwards.
CACACAGTATTATCCCCCATAGTGGCCCCTGCACACAGTATTATGTCCCATAGTGGCCCCTGCATACAGTATTATGTCCCATAGTGGCCCCTGCACACAGTATTATCCCCCATAGTGGCCCCTGCACACAGTATTATCCCCCATAGTGGCCCCTGCACACAGTATTATCCCCCATAGTGGCCCCTGCACACAGTATTATCCCCCATAGTCGCCCCTGCACACAGTATTATCCCCCATAGTGGCCCCTGCACACAGTATTATGTCCCATAGTGGCCCCTGCACACAGTATTATGTCCCATAGTGGCCCCTGCACACAGTATTATCCCCCATAGTGGCCCCTGCACACAGTATTATGTCCCATAGTGGCCCCTGCACACAGTATTATGTCCCATAGTGACCCCTGCACACAGTATTATGTCCCATAGTGGCCCCTGCACACAGTATTATGTCCCATAGTGGCCCCTGCATACAGTATTATGTCCCATAGTGGCCCCTGCACACAGTATATGTCCCATAGTGGCCCCTGCATACAGTATTATGTCCCATAGTGGCCTGCACACAGTATTATCCCCATAGTGGCCCCTGCACACAGTATTATCCCCCATAGTGGCCCCTGCACACAGTATTATGTCCCATAGTGGCCCCTGCACACAGTATTATCCCTAGGCCTGCACAAGTATTAACCCATAGTGGCCCCTGCACACAGTATTATGTCCCATAGTGGCCCCTGCACACAGTATTATGTCCCATAGTGGCCCCTGCACACAGTATTATCCCCCATAGTGGCCCCTGCACACAGTATTATGTCCCATAGTGGCCCCCTGCACACAGTATTATGTCCCATAGTGGCCCCTGCACACAGTATTATGTCCCATAGTGGCCCCTGCACACAGTATTATGTCCCACAGTGGTCCCTGCACACAGTATTATCCCCCATAGTGACCCCTGCACACAGTATTATGTCCCATAGTGACCCCTGCACACAGTATTATGCCCCATAGTGACCCCTGCACACAGTATTATGCCCCATAGTGACCCCTGCACACAGTATTATGCCCCATAGTGGCCCCTGCACACAGTATTATGTCCCATAGTGGCCCCTGCACACAGTATTATCCCCCATAGTCGCCCCTGCACACAGTATTATCCCCCATAGTCGCCCCTGCACACAGTATTATCCTCCATAGTGGCCCCTGCACACAGTATTATGTCCCATAGTGGCCCCTGCACACAGTATTATGTCCCATAGTGGCTCCTGCACACAGTATTATGTCCCATAGTGGCCCCTGCACACAGTATTATCCCCCATAGTCGCCCCTGCACACAGTATTATCCTCCATAGTGGCCCCTGCACACAGTATTATGTCCCATAGTGGCCTCTGCACACAGTATTATCCCCCATAGTCGCCCCTGCACACAGTATTATCCTCCATAGTGGCCCCTGCACACAGTATTATGCACACAGTATTATGTCCCATAGTGGCCCCTGCACACAGTATTATGTCACATAGTGGCCCCTGCACACAGTATTATGTCCCATAGTGGCCCCTGCACACAGTATTATCCCCCATAGTGGCCCCTGCACACAGTATTATGTCCCATAGTGGCCCCTGCATACAGTATTATGTCCCATAGTGGCCCCTGCACACAGTATTATCCCCCATAGTGGCCCCTGCACACAGTATTATCCCCCATAGTGGCCCCTGCACACAGTATTATCCCCCATAGTGGCCCCTGCACACAGTATTATCCCCCATAGTCGCCCCTGCACACAGTATTATCCCCCATAGTGGCCCCTGCACACAGTATTATGTCCCATAGTGGCCCCTGCACACAGTATTATGTCCCATAGTAGCCCCTGCACACAGTATTATCCCCCATAGTGGCCCCTGCACACAGTATTATCCCCCATAGTGGCCCCTGCACACAGTATTATCCCCCATAGTGGCCCCTGCACACAGTATTATGTCCCATAGTGGCCCCTGCATACAGTATTATGTCCCATATTGGCCCCTGCACACAGTATTATGTCCCATAGTGGCCCCTGCACACAGTATTATGTCCCATAGTGGCCCCTGCACACAGTATTATGTCCCATAGTGACCCCTGCACACAGTATTATGTCCCATAGTGGCCCCTGCACACAGTATTATGTCCCATAGTGGCCCCTGCATACAGTATTATGTCCCATAGTGGCCCCTGCACACAGTATTATGTCCCATAGTGGCCCCTGCATACAGTATTATGTCCCATAGTGGCCCCTGCATACAGTATTATGTCCCATAGTGGCCCCTGCACACAGTATTATGTCCCATAGTGGCCCCTGCATACAGTATTATGTCCCATAGTGGCCCCTGCACACAGTATTATGTCCCATAGTGGCCCCTGCACACAGTATTATGTCCCATAGTGGCCCCTGCACACAGTATTATCCCCCATAGTGACCCTGCACACAGTATTATGTCCCATAGTGGCCCCTGCACACAGTATTATGTCCCATAGTGACCCCTGCACACAGTATTATGTCCCATAGTGGCCCCTGCACACAGTATTATGTCACATAGTGGCCCCTGCAAACAGTATTATGTCCCATAGTGGCCCCTGCACACAGTATTATGTCCCATAGTGGCCCCTGCATACAGTATTATGTCCCATAGTGGCCCCTGCACACAGTATTATGTCCCATAGTGGCCCCTGCACACAGTATTATCCCCCATAGTGGCCCCTGCACACAGTATTATCCCCCATAGTCGCCCTTGCACACAGTATTATCCCCCATAGTGACCCCTGCACACAGTATTATGTCCCATAGTGGCCCCTGCACACAGTATTATGTCCCATAGTGGCCCCTGCACACAGTATTATGTCCCATAGTGGCCCCTGTACACAGTATTATCCCCCATAGTGGCCCCTGCACACAGTATTATCCCCCATAGTCGCCCCTGCACACAGTATTATCCCCCATAGTGGCCCCTGCACACAGTATTATGTCCCATAGTGACCCCTGCACACAGTATTATGTCCCATAGTGGCCCCTGCACACAGTATTATGTCCCATAGTGGCCCCTGCACACAGTATTATGTCCCATAGTGACCCCTGCACACAGTATTATGTCCCATAGTGACCCCTGCACACAGTATTATGTCACATAGTGGCCCCTGCACACAGTATTATGTCACATAGTGGCCCCTGCACACAGTATTATGTCCCATAGTGGCCCCTACACACAGTATTATCCCCCATAGTGGCCCCTGCACACAGTATTATGTCCCATAGTTGCCCCTGCACACAGTATTATGTCACATAGTGGCCCCTGCACACAGTATTATGTCCCATAGTGACTCCTGCACACAGTATTATCCCCCATAGTGGCCCCTGCACACAGTATTATGTCCCATAGTGACCCCTGCACACAGTATTATGTCCCATAGTGGCCCCTGCACACAGTATTATCCTCCATAGTGGCCCCTGCACACAGTATTATGTCCCATAGTGGCCTCTGCACACAGTATTATGTCCTATAGTGACCCCTGCACACAGTATTATGTCCCATAGTGACTCCTGCACACAGTATTATCCCCCATAGTGGCCCCTGCACACAGTATTATGTCCCATAGTGACCCCTGCACACAGTATTATGTCCCATAGTGACCCCTGCACACAGTATTATGTCCCATAGGGACCCCTGCATACAGTATTATGTCCCATAGTGGCCCCTGCACACAGTATTATGTCCCATAGTGGTCCCTGCACACAGTATTATATCCCATAGTGACCCCTGCACACAGTATTATGTCCCATAGTGGCTCCTGCACACAGTATTATGTCCCATAGTGACCCCTGCACACAGTATTATGTCCCATAGTGGCCCCTGCATACAGTATTATGTCCCATAGTGGCCCCTGCACACAGTATTATGTCCCATAGTGGCCCCTGCACACAGTATTATACCCCATAGTGGCCCCTGCACACAGTATTATCCCCCATAGTGGCCCCTGCACACAGTATTATCCCCCATAGTGGCCCCTGCACACAGTATTATGTCCCATAGTGACCCCTGCACACAGTATTATCCCCCATAGTGGCCCCTGCACACAGTATTATGTCCCATAGTGGCTCCTGCACACAGTATTATGTCCCATAGTGGCCCCTGCACACAGTATTATGTCCCATAGTGACCCCTGCACACAGTATTATCCCCCATAGTGGCCCCTGCACACAGTATTATGTCCCATAGTGGCTCCTGCACACAGTATTATGTCCCATAGTGACCCCTGCACACAGTATTATGTCCCATAGTGGCCTCTGCACACAGTATTATGTCCCATAGTGGCCCCTGCACACAGTATTATGTCCCATAGTGGCCCCTGCACACAGTATTATGTCCCATAGTGGCCCCTGCACACAGTATTATGTCCCATAGTGGCCCCTGCACACAGTATTATGTCCCATAGTGACCCCTGCACACAGTATTATCCCCCATAGTGGCCCCTGCACACAGTATTTTCCCCCATAGTGGCCCCTGCACACAGTATTATCCCCCATAGTGGCCCCTGCACACAGTATTATCCCCCATAGTGGCCTTTGCACACAGTATTATCCCCCATAGTGGCCCCTGCACACAGTATTATGTCCCATAGTGACCCCTGCACACAGTATTATCCCCCATAGTGGCCCCTGCACACAGTATTTTCCCCCATAGTGGCCCCTGCACACAGTATTATCCCCCATAGTGGCCCCTGCACACAGTATTATCCCCCATAGTGGCCTTTGCACACAGTATTATCCCCCATAGTGGCCCCTGCACACAGTATTATGTCCCATAGTAGCCCCTGCACACAGTATTATGTCCCATAGTGACCCCTGCACACAGTATTATGTCCCATAGTGACCCCTGCACACAGTATTATGTCCCATAGTGGCCCCATCACCCAGTATTATGTCCCATAGTGGCCCCTGCACACAGTATTATGTCCCATAGTGGCCCCTGCACACAGTATTATGTCCCATAGTGACCCCTGCACACAGTATTATGTCCCATAGTGGCCCCTGCACACAGTATTATGTCCCATAGTGACCCCTGCACACAGTATTATGTCCCATAGTGGCCCCATCACCCAGTATTATGTCGCACTGTGGACATCATAAACAATTATTATCTCCCTATATTATAAAAATGAATTTCTGTCTGTCTGTCTGTGTGTTCTCTAATGCGAACCAAACGACTGGATCGATCTTCACCAAATTTTGTACAGAGATACTTCAGATATCCGGGAAGGTTTAAGACGAGACTCCAACTCACTCGGATGTACCGTTGCTGAGATACAGCATTCCAAACATAGTGCCCCCCCCTTAGCCAATACAGACCTGCAAGACTTTCACTCATATTCCAACTGCAATACACACGGTCACTCCACATGCACAATACAACACTGATATCCAAACTGAGATACACGCATCAGAGGATTAGATACACAGATCAGCACACAGTATCACATGCCACAGGATTAGATACACGGGTCTGCACACAGTCCCACACACCAGAGGATTAAATACGCACTTCTGCACACAGTTCCACACACTGAAGGATTAGATACACGCGTCTGCACACGGTTCCACATGCCGAAGGATTAGATACAGGTGTCTACACACAGGCCCACACTCCAGAGGATTAGATACACGCGTCTGCACACATTTGTACACGCCATAGGATTAGATACATGCGTCTGCACAGAGTACCACATGCCGTAGGATTAGATACACGCGTCTGCAACAGAGTACCACACTCCAGAGGATTAGATACGCGCGTCTGCACACAGTACCACACGGGTGAGGATTAGATACGCGCGTCTACACACAGTACCACATGCCATAGGATTAGATACGTGCATCTGCACACAGTACCACACGCCAGAGTATTAGATACACACATCTGCACACAGTACCACACGCCAGAGTCATTAGATACGCGCGTCTGCACACAGTTTCACTTACTGGAGGATTAGATACGCGCCTCTTCACACAATACCACACGGGGAGGATTAGATATGTGCATCTGCACACAGTACCACACCAACAAGGATTGGATACTTGCATCTAAACACAGTACTACACGGGGAAGGATTAGATACAGCTTTACTCCAGGTATCCATAACTAATCACAGATTTTTCACTGACATCCAAAATGAGATCCACATAATCACATGACGCTTATGGACATACACACAAACCACATACACAATACACCAGTGCAAAATTGGACAATGTGAGAGCCCAGGACTGTGTGTCTGACACTGTGATCTGTAGTACGGGGGCACCACAAGGTACAGTTCTTGCCCCATTTCTCTTCACACTGTACACTGCTGACTTCAGGCACAACTTCTCCAGCTGTTACTTACAGAAGTACTCCGATGTCTCTGCTATAGTCGGCCTTATCACTGATGGCGATGATAGGGAATACAGAGACTTAAACCGGGATTTTGTTGAATGGTGCCAGCAGAACCAGCTCAGGATTAATGCTGGGAAGACCAAGGAGATGGTGGTGGACTTTGGGAAACGGAGGAGTGCTCCGACCCCGGTGGAGATCCAGGGGACATGCATTGAGATAGTCAGGACCTATAAGTACCTGGGCGTGCTCCTCAATAATAAACTAGACTGGGCCGATCACCTGGAGGCGCTGCACAGAAAGGGCCACAGCAGACTCTACCTGCTCAGGAGGCCGAGGGGCTGCGGGGTACAGGGGACACTTCTTAGGGCCTTCGGAGTCCAGGGGACACTTCTTAGGGCCTTCTTCAACTCTGTGGTTGCTTCAGCCATCTTTTTCGGTGTGGCCTGCTGGGGGAGCCGTATATCAACCAGGGACAGAAATAGACTTGTCAGGCTGGTTAGAAGGGCTGGCTCTGTCCTGGGGAGCCCCTTGGACCCAGTACAGGTGGTGGGTGACAGAAGGATACTGTCTGTGGTGACCTCCATGCGGGAGAACAAATCCCACCCCATGTATGGGACCCTGATGGGACTTGGCAGCACTGTAAGTGACCGTCTGCTTCACCCCCAAGTGTGAGAAGGAGCGCTATCGCAGGTCCTTCCTTCCAACCGCGACCAGGCTGTATAATCTACATCAGACCGAGCGCAGACACTCCGCACAGAGAACTAATGGCTATGACTATGAAGTCTGCCTTCTTTCTTCTTCTCCTCCTTAGCTGCTATGGCCTCCTAGTATATCTTCTCTCCTCAGTCTGTGTGTCCTGTAATATATTACTCTGTATTATCCTGTATCTGTATTACTAGGCTGCTGTAACATACTGAGTATCCGCACTGTGCGACTAGTAAAGGATTATCTTATCTTATCTCCCGACTCCTACGCTGTACAAACATGTTATAATGGCTGCGCCTGGTACTGCAGTCCTCACCAGCTCAGGCCCATCCAAGTCCATAGGACCGTATTACAATACCAGTCCTGACCACTACACCATGTATGGACTCTCTGGAGGACTGAGGCCGGGGGATGCCGGAGGTTGGACCTCCAGTGATCTGACATTGATGGCCTCAGGTTCCCCCTTTATAGGGATCTTTTCTGTTATTTTTGATAACTTTAAACATGAAATACTTTGTCCAGTAAAGTCGCCTCCCGTATCGCGGTCTCAGACGACGAACTAACCCTTGGTAGCTGTTCAGACACATGACTGCTGTGGATTTTATAGGAGTGACAGCAATGAAGGGACTACAGTGCTGCGGCCCCCTCCGGACAGACATGACAGGGGGTGCTCAGGGGCCCCAATCCATTCATGATGTCATTGTAAGATGGAGGTGTCAGTCCCTGGTCCTCTGCAGACACTCGCACCGTTGCAGGATCTCACCGCGTGGCTGGAGCGCTTCCTTATTTTTGTATTATTTTTTGCCCTCAACTTCTCGTTTTCCTTTTCTCACCTTGAGTGGAGTCAGAACAAGGAACACAGGTAGCGCCCGAAAATGTCGCACTTCCCCTATAACGCAGAACCGTTATAGGAACAACCACCTAATAATAGTCAACTATGAAACCAGGAGTCCTTATACTATATACAGTCTATACGTCCCATATAATAGTGATCTATGATCCCAGGAGTCCTTATACTATATACAGTCTATACGTCCCATATAATAGTGATCTGTGATCCCAGGAGTCCTTATACTATATACAGTCTATACGTCCCATATAATAGTGATCTATGATACCAGGGGTCCTTATACTATATACAGTCTATACGTCCCATATAATAGTGATCTGTGATCCCAGGGGTCCTTATACTATATACAGTCTATACGTCCCATATAATAGTGATCTATGATACCAGGCGTCCTTATACTATATACAGTCTATACGTCCCATATAATAGTGATCTGTGATCCCAGGAGTCCTTATACTATATACAGTCTATACGTCCCATATAATAGTGATCTATGATCCCAGGAGTCCTTATACTATATACAGTCTATACGTCCCATATAATAGTGATCTATGATCCCAGGAGTCCTTATACTATATACAGTCTATACGTCCCATATAATAGTGATCTGTGATCCCAGGAGTCCTTATACTATATACAGTCTATACGTCCCATATAATAGTGATCTGTGATCCCAGGGGTCCTTATACTATATACAGTCTATACGTCCCATATAATAGTGATCTGTGATCCCAGGGGTCCTTATACTATATACAGTCTATACGTCCCATATAATAGTGATCTATGATACCAGGCGTCCTTATACTATATACAGTCTATACGTCCCATATAATAGTGATCTGTGATCCCAGGAGTCCTTATACTATATACAGTCTATACGTCCCATATAATAGTGATCTATGATCCCAGGAGTCCTTATACTATATACAGTCTATACGTCCCATATAATAGTGATCTATGATCCCAGGAGTCCTTATACTATATACAGTCTATACGTCCCATATAATAGTGATCTGTGATCCCAGGAGTCCTTATACTATATACAGTCTATACGTCCCATATAATAGTGATCTGTGATCCCAGGGGTCCTTATACTATATACAGTCTATACGTCCCATATAATAGTGATCTGTGATCCCAGGAGTCCTTATACTATATACAGTCTATACGTCCCATATAATAGTGATCTGTGATCCCAGGGGTCCTTATACTATATACAGTCTATACGTCCCATATAATAGTGATCTGTGATCCCAGGGGTCCTTATACTATATACAGTCTATACGTCCCATATAATAGTGATCTGTGATCCCAGGGGTCCTTATACTATATACAGTCTATACGTCCCATATAATAGTGATCTATGATCCCAGGAGTCTCATAGATCACGATTATATGGGGAGTATAGACGGTATATAGTATAAGGCAGGAACTTGTATGGGGTGCTCTCCATAGACTTCCTATACATGGAGAACATTATTTTACTAGGTGCAGCAGAGCCTAGCATCTGTAGTATATATGTGTCCTCTTCTCTCCATAGACTTCTCATACACGTACAATGAAGCAATATTATTGGTGACGGGCACACACTGCAATGGGATTGCTGGAGAAAATCCTCCAAGAAGTCTCACACACCTGAATGGGGCAGTGACTGAGCACTTGCACCCTGATCTATGGACATCGGGGACCTGGGACCGTCATCAGAACAGGGGTGAAGTGTCAGGAATAAGAAGACCCTTTATTGTTGTCATGTTCAGCATCTTGTTCACAGTCACATTGTCTGGGATTTCCCGACCTAAACTTGTCCTTGATGTGTAGATGCAAAACCACAAATCTATTATATACAGGACACCCTATAGAATTGTGCGGACGCTCCCCTGTAATACAGGGGATATTCTGACCAAACCAGTCACCTCAACCAAAGGTTCCTCAAAAGGTTGTCAGAAGATTACGCTGACCGATGTCAGAAGGGTATAAGAAGGGTGTCAGTACATCGGTAGGGTGTCAGTCAGTGGCGTAACAAGGAATGGCGGGGCCCCATGGCAAACTTTTGACAAGGGCCTCCACCCCACCAAACCGACGCGGAAGACCTCGACCGACCCCCTCCTCCGCACTCTATTATGTCCCATAGTGACCCCTGCACACAGTATTATCCCCCATAGTGGCCCCTGCACACAGTATTATCCCCCATAGTGGTCCCTGCACACAGTATTATCCTCCATAGTGGCCCCTGCACACAGTATTATCCCCCATAGTGGCCCCTGCACACAGTATTATCCCCCATAGTGGCCCCTGCACACAGTATTATCCCCCATAGTGGTCCCTGCACACAGTATTATGCCCCATACTGGCCCCTGCACACAGTATTATGTCCCATAGTGGCCCCTGCACACAGTATTATGTCCCATAGTGGCCCCTGCACACAGTATTATCCCCCATAGTGGCCCCTGCACACAGTATTATCCCCCATAGTGGCCCCTGCACACAGTATTATGTCCCATAGTGGCCCCTGCACACAGTATTATGTCCCATAGTGGCCCCTGCACACAGTATTATGTCCCATAGTGGCCCCTGCACACAGTATTATCCCCCATAGTGGCCCCTGCACACAGTATTATACCCCATAGTGGCCCCTGCACACAGTATTATACCCCATAGTGGCCCCTGCACACAGTATTATGTCCCATAGTAGCCCCTGCACACAGTATTATGTCCCATAGTGGCCCCTGCACACAGTATTATCCCCCATACTGGCCCCTGCACACAGTATTATCCCCCATAGTGACCCCTGCACACAGTATTATGTCCCATAGTGACCCCTGCACACAGTATTATGTCCCATAGTGGCCCCTGCACACAGTATTATGTCCCATAGTGACCCCTGCACACAGTATTATCCCCCATAGTGACCCCTGCACACAGTATTATGTCCCATAGTGGCCCCTGCACACAGTATTATGTCCCATAGTGGTCCCTGCACACAGTATTATGTCCCATAGTGACCCCTGCACACAGTATTATGTCCCATAGTGGCCCCTGCACACAGTATTATCCCCCATAGTGGCCCCTGCACACAGTATTATCCCCCATAGTGGTCCCTGCACACAGTATTATGTCCCATAGTGACCCCTGTACACAGTATTATGTCCCACAGTGGTCCCTGCACACAGTATTATGTCCCATAGTGGTCCCTGCACACAGTATTATGTCCCATAGTGGTCCCTGCACACAGTATTATGTCCCATAGTGGCCCCTGCACACAGTATTATCCCCCATAGTGACCCCTGCACACAGTATTATGTCCCATAGTGGCCCCTGCACACAGTATTATCCCCCATAGTGGTCCCTGCACACAGTATTATCCTCCATAGTGTCCCCTGCACACAGTATTATGTCCCATAGTGACCCCTGCACACAGTATTATGTCCCATAGTGGCCCCTGCACACAGTATTATGTCCCATAGTGGCCCCTGCACACAGTATTATGTCCCATAGTGGCCCCTGCACACAGAATTATCCCCCATAGTGGCCCCTGCACACAGTATTATGTCCTATAGTGGCTCCTGCACACAGTATTATACCACATAGTGGCCCCTGCACACAGTATTATGTCCCATAGTGGCCCCTGCACACAGTATTATCCCCCATAGTGGTCCCTGCACACAGTATTATCCCCCATAGTGGTCCCTGCACACAGTATTATCCTCCATAGTGGCCCCTGCACACAGTATTATGTCCCATAGTGGTCCCTGCACACAGTATTATGTCCCATAGTGGCCCCTGCACACAGTATTATCCCCCATAGTGGCCCCTGCACACAGTATTATACCCCATAGTGGCCCCTGCACACAGTATTATCCCCCATAGTGGCCCCTGCACACAGTATTATGTGCCATAGTGGCCCCTGCACACAGTATTATGTCCCATAGTGGCCCCTGCACACAGTATTATGTCCCATAGTGACCCCTGCACACAGAATTATCCCCCATAGTGGCCCCTGCACACAGTATTATGTCCCATAGTGGCCCCTGTACACAGTATTATGTCCCATAGTGGCCCCTGTACACAGTATTATGTCCCATAGTGGCCTCTGCACACAGTATTATCCCCCATAGTGGCCCCTGCACACAGTATTATCCCCCATAGTGGCCCCTGCACACAGTATTATGTCCCATAGTGACCCCTGCACGCAGTATTATGTCCCATAGTGGCCCCTGCACACAGTATTATGTCCCATAGTGGCCCCTGCACACAGTATTATGTCCCATAGTGGCCCCTGCACACAGTATTATACCCCATAGTGACCCCTGCACACAGTATTATGCCCCATAGTGACCCCTGCACACAGTATTATGTCCCATATTGGCCCCTGCACACAGTATTATCCCCCACAGTGGTCCCTGCACACAGTATTATGTCCCATAGTGACCCCTGCACACAGTATTATACCCCATAGTGACCCCTGCACACAGTATTATACCCCATAGTGGCCCCTGCATACAGTATTATGTCCCATAGTGGTCCCTGCACACAGTATTATGTCCCATAGTGGCCCCTGCACACAGTATTATCCCCCATAGTGGCCCCTGCACACAGTATTATGTCCCATAGTGACTCCTGCACACAGTATTATCCCCCATAGTGGTCCCTGCACACAGTATTATGTCCCATAGTGGCCCCTGCACACAGTATTATCCCCCATAGTCGCCCCTGCACACAGTATTATCCCCCATTGTGACCCCTGCACACAGTATTATCCCCCATAGTGGCCCCTGCACACAGTATTATGTCCCATAGTGGCCCCTGCACACAGTATTATGTCCCATAGTGGCCCCTGCACACAGTATTATCCCCCATAGTGGCCCCTGCACACAGTATTATCCCCCATAGTGGCCCCTGCACACAGTATTATCCCCCATAGTGGCCCCTGCACACAGTATTATCCCCCATAGTGGCCCCTGCACACAGTATTATGTCCCATAGTGGCCCCTGCATACAGTATTATCCCCCATAGTCGCCCCTGCACACAGTATTATGTCCCATAGTGGCCTCTGCACACAGTATTATGTCCCATAGTGGTCCCTGCACACAGTATTATGTCCCATAGTGGCCCCTGCACACAGTATTATGTCCCATAGTGGTCCCTGCACACAGTATTATCCCCCATAGTGGCCCCTGTACACAGTATTATGTCCCATAGTGGCTCCTGCACACAGTATTATGTCCCATAGTGGCCCCTGCACACAGTATTATACCCCATAGTGACCCCTGCACACAGTATTATGTCCCATAGTGGCTCCTGCACACAGTATTATCCCCCATAGTGGCCCCTGCACACAGTATTATACCCCATAGTGACCCCTGCACACAGTATTATGTCCCATAGTGGCTCCTGCACACAGTATTATCCCCCATAGTGGTCCCTGCACACAGTATTATCCCCCATAGTGACCCCTGCACACAGTATTATGTCCCATAGTGGCTCCTGCACACAGTATTATCCCCCATAGTGGTCCCTGCACACAGTATTATCCCCCATAGTGACCCCTGCACACAGTATTATGTCCCATAGTGGCTCCTGCACACAGTATTATGTCCCATAGTGGCCCCTGCACACAGTATTATGTCCCATAGTGACCCCTGCACACAGTATTATGTCCCATAGTGGCCCCTGCACACAGTATTATGTCCCATAGTGGTCCCTGCACACAGTATTATCCCCCATAGTGGCCCCTGCACACAGTATTATGTCCCATAGTGGCCCCTGCACACAGTATTATGTCCCATAGTGGCCCCTGCACACAGTATTATCCCCCATAGTGGCCCCTGCACACAGTATTATGTCCCATAGTGGCCCCTGCACACAGTATTATCCCCCATAGTGGCCCCTGCACACAGTATTATCCCCCATAGTGGCCCCTGCACACAGTATTATCCCCCATAGTGGCTCCTGCACACAGTATTATGTCTCATAGTGGCCCCTGCACACAGTATTATCCCCCATAGTGACCCCTGCACACAGTATTATGTCTCATAGTGGCCCCTGCACACAGTATTATCCCCCATAGTGACCCCTGCACACAGTATTATGTCCCATAGTGGCCCCTGCACACAGTATTATGTCCCATAGTGGCCCCTGCACACAGTATTATGTCCCATAGTGGCCCCTGCACACAGTATTATGTCCCATAGTGGCCCCTGCACACAGTATTATGTCCCATAGTGACCCCTGCACACAGTATTATCCCCCATAGTGGCCCCTGCACACAGTATTATGTCCCATAGTGACCCCTGCACACAGTATTATGTCCCATAGTGGCCCCTGCACACAGTATTATCCCCCATAGTGGCCCCTGCACACAGTATTATGTCCCATAGTGGCCCCTGCACACAGTATTATGTCCCATAGTGGCCCCTGCATACAGTATTATGTCCCATAGTGGCCCCTGCACACAGTATTATCCCCCATAGTGGCCCCTGCACACAGTATTATGCCCCATAGTGGCCCCTGCACACAGTATTATCCCCCATAGTGGCCCCTGCACACAGTATTATGTCCCATAGTGGCCCCTGCACACAGTATTATCCCCCATAGTGGCCCCTGCACACAGTATTATGTCCCATAGTGACCCCTGCACACAGTATTATGTCCCATAGTGGCCCCTGCACACAGTATTATGTCCCATAGTGGCCCCTGCACACAGTATTATGTCCCATAGTGGCCCCTGCACACAGTATTATCCCCCATAGTGGCCCCTGCACACAGTATTATCCCCCATAGTGGCCCCTGCACACAGTATTATCCCCCATAGTGGCCCCTGCACACAGTATTATGTCCCATAGTGGCCCCTGCACACAGTATTATGCCCCATAGTGGCCCCTGCACACAGTATTATCCCCCATAGTGGCCCCTGCACACAGTATTATGCCCCATAGTGGCCCCTGCACACAGTATTATCCCCCATAGTGGCCCCTGCACACAGTATTATCCCCCATAGTGGCCCCTGCACACAGTATTATCCCCATAGTGGCCCCTGCACACAGTATTATGTCCCATAGTGGCCCCTGCACACAGTATTATGCCCCATAGTGGCCCCTGCACACAGTATTATCCCCCATAGTGGCCCCTGCACACAGTATTATCCCCCATAGTGGCCCCTGCACACAGTATTATCCCCCATAGTGACTCCTGCACACAGTATTATGTCCCATAGTGGCTCCTGCACACAGTATTATGTCCCATAGTGGCCCCTGCACACAGTATTATGCCCCATAGTGGCCCCTGCACACAGTATTATGTCCCATAGTGGCCCCTGTACACAGTATTATGTCCCATAGTGACCCCTGCACACAGTATTATGTCCCATAGTGGCCCCTGCACACAGTATTATGTCCCATAGTGGCCCCTGCACACAGTATTATGCCCCATAGTGGCCCCTGCACACAGTATTATGTCCCATAGTGGCCCCTGCACACAGTATTATGTCCCATAGTGGCCCCTGCACACAGTATTATGTCCCATAGTGGCCCCTGCACACAGTATTATGTCCCATAGTGGCCCCTGCACACAGTATTATGTCCCATAGTGGCCCCTGCACACAGTATTATGTCCCATAGTGGCTCCTGCACACAGTATTATGTCCCATAGTGGCCCCTGCACACAGTATTATGCCCCATAGTGGCCCCTGCACACAGTATTATGTCCCATAGTGGCCCCTGTACACAGTATTATGTCCCATAGTGGCCCCTGTACACAGTATTATCCCCTATTTCTCGGTAGGGTGTCAGTAGATTTCTCGATAGGGTGTCAGTAGATTTCTCGGTAGGGTGTCAGTATATTTCTCGGTAGGGTGTCAGTATATTTCTCGGTAGGGTGTCAGTATATTTCTCGGTAGGGTGTCAGTAGATTTCTCGGTAGGGTGTCAGTAGATTTCTCGATAGGGTGTCAGTGGGCTACCCAGAAGGGTTCGCTTCTAGTCTCATATATGGTGGGGGGGGGGGCTATTGAACTATTACTCTCACCCCGGGATATGACAGATAGAGAGAGCCTTTCTCCACCTCCTTCATCTTCAGCTCTTCCCATCCTTTACTATCCCCTCCACCCCCTCCTCTTATTCTGCAACAATTGTCACTTTCTCTCTCGTCCCCACCATTCCCGAGCTACCAATGCTGTTAGTTTTGGTGCCTGATATGCTATTTAGAATCTGTACTGTCAGGAGGGCGGGACCAGACAGGAACAGACAAGGGGGTGTGGCTGAGCTCTGATCCTGGCTGCCTCTGAATGGAGCTCTGAATCACACACCCTTGTCTGCTCCAGCCTGACTCCACCCACTTGACACTAGAATCTAATTATCATATCAATACCAAAAATAAAGCACTGGTTGGTCGGTAGAAAAAACTCGACCTGTGCCAGGATCAGAGGGAGGAGCTTGTTGTGGCATGTTGGGGGAGGGGAGGAGAGGTCCCGTATCCTGTACATCAGATAGTCAGAATGTTCCACCAGCAGGTTCAGACAACTTATACCCAGTATATGGCGGCCTTCAGCACGTATAACCGGAGTCTGCCCACCATAGGGTTAACAAATCCCCCAATTACATGTGAATATTCAAGTGTCCTGGAAATGTACAATGGACCCAGGCAAAGGGCTGACGGACCCGCGCCCAAAGAGGACCCCCAATACTACAAACATGACCTCCGCCTGCACTCGTGTAGGATGATAGGAGTCAGAGTCAAACAGAGCAAAGCCAAGAGGACAAAGGGACAGGGGTGTCTGAGCCCAAAATCAGGACCTTGGGGATATTTTCAAGTCATCCTTTTGGGGTAACTGGAATCCGAATGAAACTCAAAGTAAACTGCATAATCGGGTCCTCAACAACGGGGCATTTCTTACTGTCCGCTGCTATAGACTGGGGGGCTGTTTGGGCCCCCTAAGGTCCCAGGGCCTGGGTATATGAGATTATCTCACATACTTTTTACTAGAGAGGTAACTTGAACCCCAGTGGGCCCCAGAGCACAGCCTGGAATAGGGCCCTCAGTGATCACACATGGCTCATAGTTCTGGTGTTCTCACATAGGATTGGGGACCTTCTGGGCCCCCTCAGTCTCCAGTCCTGGGGATTATCTCAGACCCCGCACCCCTATAGTTCGGCCCGTCTTGTCTTCTTACAATGTCCTGCAGTAAGATATCAGTGACCTTACCTTACAGGATACGACGTTCCAGGGGCCATTCATCCTATGGCCACACACCTGCTGAGCAACCTCCACGCACAAGTCAAGGCCCTGCCCAGGTCTGCAGCTACATCTCGGGGACACAAACGCTTTCATTTGATTTAAAGGGGGAAGTGTGCGGAGTTCCTTTATAGCGTCCGACTACAGAGCCCAGATCACTTCTCCATGCTGCGAGTTCTGCTAATGTGGAGGGAACTTCTGGCAGACGCCATGCACAGGCCCGACTAGTGGGAGATCTCACCCGACTGTTCACACTGGGATCCCAGAACAGGCTCTACTAGTGGGAGATCCATCACTATAGAGGATTCAGATCACATATCCATCACTACAGACGATACAGATCCCAGATCCATCACTATAGAGAATACAGATCCATCACTATAGACGATACAGATCCATCACTATAGAAGATACAGATCCCGGATCCATCACTATAGACTATACAGATCCATCACTATAGAGGATACAGATCCCGGATCCATCACTATAGAGGATACAGATCCCGGATCCATCACTATAGAGGATACAGATCCCGGATCCATCACTATAGAGGATACAGATCACATATCCATCACTACAGACGATACAGATCCCAGATCCATCACTATAGAGAATACAGATCCATCACTATAGAGGATACAGATCCCGGATCCATCACTATAGAGGATACCGATCCCGGATCCATCACTATAGAGGATACAGATCCCGGATCCATCACTATAGAGGATACAGATCACATATCCATCACTACAGACGATACAGATCCCAGATCCATCACTATAGAGAATACAGATCCATCACTATAGACTATACAGATCCATCACTACAGACGATACCGATCCCGGATCCATCACTATAGAGGATACAGATCCCGGATCCATCACTATAGAGGATACAGATCCCGGATCCATCACTATAGAGAATACAGATCACATATCCATCACTACAGACGATACAGATCCCAGATCCATCACTATAGAGAATACAGATCCATCACTATAGACTATACAGATCCATCACTACAGACGATACCGATCCCGGATCCATCACTATAGAGGATACAGATCCCGGATCCATCACTATAGAGGATACAGATCCCGGATCCATCACTATAGAGGATACAGATCACATATCCACCACTACAGACGATACAGATCCCAGATCCATCACTATAGAGAATACAGATCCATCACTATAGACTATACAGATCCATCACTACAGACGATACCGATCCCGGATCCATCACTATAGAGGATACAGATCCCGGATCCATCACTATAGAGGATACAGATCCCGGATCCATCACTACAGACGATACCGATCCCGGATCCATCACTATAGAGGATACAGATCCCGGATCCATCACTATAGAGGATACAGATCCCAGATCCATCACTATAGAGAATACAGATCCATCACTATAGACTATACAGATCCATCACTACAGACGATACCGATCCCGGATCCATCACTATAGAGGATACAGATCCCGGATCCATCACTATAGAGGATACAGATCCATCACTATAGAGGATACAGATCCCGGATCCATCACTATAGAGGATACAGATCACATATCCATCACTACAGACGATACCGATCCCGGATCCATCACTATAGAGGATACAGATCCCGGATCCATCACTATAGAGGATACAGATCCATCACTATAGAGGATACAGATCCCGGATCCATCACTATAGAGGATACAGATCACATATCCATCACTACAGACGATACAGATCCCAGATCCATCACTATAGAGAATACAGATCCATCACTATAGACTATACAGATCCATCACTACAGACGATACCGATCCCGGATCCATCACTACAGACGATACCGATCCCGGATCCATCACTATAGAGGATACAGATCCCGGATCCATCACTATAGAGGATACAGATCCTGGATACATGTCTGTGGTCTTCTGAACCCTCAGTTATGGTTTTGTAAATCACTGACAAAAGAGTGGAACGAGAAGGGGTTAAGTGGCCTCTGACGGTGATGACATTTTAGGATTGCTGTGGCCCCCCAATGCTCCTTCACCCTATTTGTAGCCACCCCCATGATATGCAGGTAGATGATGTTAGTTGGGCCTTGACTGCCTCCATCTTGTTTTGTCAGTGTATGATCCTCTGAGGACCCCCAATATGGTAGAAGGGCTAGCCCCATAAATAGGGGGTACTGATAACGTGAATCCATTCTCCGCATACTCTGCGCGGGGTCCGGTATTCTCGAGGATCCTCCGACATCTGACTAGGAGTAAATTCCAGGCCTTGTGGTTTTCTGGTCAGACAAAGGAGTTGGAGCAGAACCTGCAATGTCTTATCTTATGTAGGCAGCTTCCTGCCATGTCAACCTGACCGCGACAACCGCAGCCACTGTCAGCCACACATACGGTGTGCATAGTGTGTGATACACCTGACTGCGCACCGACAACAACATCAAGCTCAACGCACATACAAAGCAGACATAGCTCTATGATATGGAATCTGCAGAGGACATGTAGGACGCTCTAGACCTCTGTTCAGACTGGGCCACAATGACTGAGAGATAAGAACAATCCAAACATCATTTTCGCTGACCAGACGCCTTGTATAGTTTTGGGACATGGCTATTCCTTCGGCTATACACGCACACTTGGTTGGGCCGAGCATGTATATGGGGAGAGTAATAAGTGGCTACAGCTGGGGGGACATTTTTTTGTGTTATTGCAATAAGCAGGGGCCGATGATTTTTCTGACCTGTCCAGGCCCCGTCTCCGTCACTCCCTCTAGGTGGCGCTGCACTTATGTCCCACACTGGAGGACACCAGGATGCTATATACAGCGCCCCACGGTTTGGACAGAGGCCTTGGCAGGTGAGTCAAAATTATAAGTTGCTATCTAAAATAATACAATAGGGAGCTATAGGGGCCATATACTGTGTGTGGGGGAAAATGGGTCCACCCCTGGTTATGGGACCAACATTCTAGTAGTCGCAGGTCATGCCGGCGCCCCCAGATGTCCCTCCTCATCACTCATGTCCTACCTGATGCAATGATGAGCTTGACCTTGTCTGACAACTTCACTCCTAAACACTCTATATAGTTCTTGTCTGACTACCTAATAAGATAAAACAGTGCCTGCCGCTGTCTCTCCTACTGGCGGTCATGGCCACCACCTCACTGCCATGCTCTGCTTCCTCCTCATCCACTGCTATACTCGGCTTCTGTTTCTTGTGTCATAGTGACCACGCGTGGTCCTTGCTCTCTGACCGTCCCCATCCCAGCTGCCCTCGCACACAATGTTACTCAGTCCACCAGAGTCCCTTCACCTGCCAGCTGTCACCTACCCTAGGACTACTCCTGGACTAGTGGTCGTCCATTGCGGTGAAGTCCAGATCCTCTATAGAGCTGAAACCAGGGAACAAGAAGTAGCCCATAGTCCACCCACTCGTATGACCAGATGGGTCGGTGGGGACCTTTATACACAGAAAAGGAAAAAGGTTTACAGGGTTTTCTTATTTCGACAACCCCCTTCCATATGGCCTTGGATGCCCCAAGTCAACATGAGTAAGGGGGAATCAGGAGACACGGCTGATAGCCGGCAGTCTTAGGTGTATGGACCTGAACAACCAACCCGCTGCCATATAAAACCCCTACAGTTTCCGGCAGCCCCCATTGGCTTATTATAGGGTGGGTCAGAGTTTGGCTTCCAAGTGTCGTTCCACACACTGTGCTATTCTTGCTATGAAAGGTGACGGAGCAGGTGATGAAGACTCTGAACTTTATTTGCCCCACCCTAATTGTGTCCTTTAGGGTCAGATTGACACCTATGGATCCACCAAACAGACGTCTCTTGTATATTTATAAACTCTTTATGTGATGAGTAAGAATAAAATTCCAGGGCTCAAACTCTTCCAGCCTTTCTGCGCTATGACAAAAGATCGCTTCCTCTTTTGGCACAGACCCGATTGCATAACTGGGTAGTGAAATGAGTCAGAAAGCCTCAATCCCCCTCCCCCAACCCATGACACCCCCCCACTTCCTACCCCCTAGAGAACTCTACATATGGATGCACAGACACCAAGTAAAAATAGATTCCATATAAATCAGCAGATTAGATTTGGGCCAAAGTGTTCTCAGAATTATTAATCCAGCCCAGAACCATTGCAGGAGCAAACAGCAGGGACGGTGCGGACCAATGCCCACCAGGCCATGAGGACATCTAGGATTACACAGAGTCAGTACAAGAAACATCTCAGACCTTGCTGCTTGCAGCTCCAAACTGTTTGGTAGTGGTGACTAGAATGTGTCGTCTAAGCATTACCCGAGTCTTCTCCCTTTATTCTAAAAAGACAGATTTGGGGGAAGACCCCAGAATGTGCCCCGGAATCACCAACAGACACAGCAGCGATGGCAGAATGAGAATCAAACCAAATAAGGAGCATGGAACAGAACTCAGACACCAGGAACAGCCCAGAATCTAGAATGAAGAACAGAAACACCAGGAATAAACCTGGAACTGAAACCAGGAGCATAGAGACTGGGAACAGACCAGAACTAATCCAGGAGCATAGAGACTGGGAACAGACCAGAACTAATCCAGGAGCATAGAGACCGGGAACAGACCAGAACTAATCCAGGAGCATAGAGACCGGGAACAGACCAGGACTAATCCAGGAGCATAGAGACTGGGAACAGACCAGAACTAATCCAGGAGAATAGAGACTGGGAACAGACCAGAACTAATCCAGGAGCATAGAGACTGGGAACAGACCAGAACTAATCCAGGAGCATAGAGACTGGGAACAGACCAGAACTAATCCAGGAGCATGGAGACCGGGAACAGACCAGAACTAATCCAGGAGAATAGAGACTGGGAACAGACCAGAACTAATCCAGGAGCATAGAGACTGGGAACAGACCAGAACTAATCCAGGAGCATAGAGACTGGGAACAGACCAGAACTAATCCAGGAGCATAGAGACTGGGAACAGACCAGAACTAATCCAGGAGCATAGAGACTGGGAACAGACCAGAACTAATCCAGGAGCATAGAGACCAGGAACAGACCAGAACTAATCCAGGAGCATGGAGACCGGGAACAGACTAGAACTAATCCAGGAGCATAGAGACCAGGAACAGACCAGAACTAATCCAGGAGCATAGAGACTGGGAACAGACCAGAACTAATCCAGGAGCATAGAGACTGGGAACAGACCAGAACTAATCCAGGAGCATAGAGACCAGGAACAGACCAGAACTAATCCAGGAGCATATAGACCGGGAACAGACCAGAACTAATCCAGGAGCATAGAGACCAGGAACAGACCAGAACTAATCCAGGAGCATAGAGAACAGACCAGAGCTAATCCAGGAGCATAGAGACCGGGAACAGACCAGAACTAATCCAGGAGCATAGAGACTGGGAACAGACCAGAGCTAATCCAGGAGCATAGAGACTGGGAACAGACCAGAACTAATCCAGGAGCATAGAGACTGGGAACAGACCAGAACTAATCCAGGAGCATAGAGACCAGGAACAGACCAGAACTAATCCAGGAGCATAGAGACCAGGAACAGACCAGAACTAATCCAGGAGCATAGAGACCGGGAACAGACCAGAACTAATCCAGGAGAATGGAGACCAGGAACAGACCAGAACTAATCCAGGAGCATAGAGACTGGGAACAGACCAGAACTAATCCAGGAGCATAGAGATCGGGCACAGACCAGAACTAAACCAGGAGCATAGAGACCAGGAACAGACCAGAACTAATCCAGGAGCATAGAGAGCAGGAACAGACCAGAACTAATCCAGGAGCATAGAGACCGGGAACAGACCAGAACTAATCCAGGAGCATAGAGACTGGGAACAGACCAGAACTAATCCAGGAGCATAGAGAGCAGGAACAGACCAGAACTAATCCAGGAGCATAGAGACCGGGCACAGACCAGAACTAAACCAGGAGCATAGAGACCAGGAACAGACCAGAACTAATCCAGGAGCATAGAGAGCAGGAACAGACCATAACTAATCCAGGAGCATAGAGACCGGGAACAGACCAGAACTAATCCAGGAGAATAGAGACTGGGAACAGACCAGAACTAATCCAGGAGCATAGAGAGCAGGAACAGACCTGAACTAATCCAGGAGCATAGAGACCAGGAACAGACTAGAACTAATCCAGGAGCATAGAGACCGGGAACAGACCAGAACTAATCCAGGAGCATAGAGACCAGGAACAGACCAGAACTAATCCAGGAGCATAGAGACCGGGCACAGACCAGAACTAATCCAGGAGCATGGAGACCGGGAACAGACCAGAACTAATCCAGGAGCATAGAGACCAGGAACAGACCAGAACTAATCCAGGAGCATGGAGACCGGGAACAGACCAGAACTAATCCAGGGCATAGAGACCGGGAACAGACCAGGGCTAATACAGGAGCATAGAGACTGGGAACAGACCAGAACTAATCCAGGAGCATAGAGAGCAGGAACAGACCTGAACTAATCCAGGAGCATAGAGACAAGGAACAGACTAGAACTAATCCAGGAGCATAGAGACCGGGAACAGACCAGAACTAATCCAAGAGCATAGAGACCAGGAACAGACCAGAACTAATCCAGGAGCATGTAGACCGGGAACAGACCAGAACTAATCCAGGAGCATAGAGACCAGGAACAGACCAGAACTAATCCAGGAGCATAGAGACCAGGAACAGACCAGAACTAATCCAGGAGCATAGAGACCAGGAACAGACCAGAACTAATCCAGGAGCATAGACACTGGGAACAGACCAGAACTAATCCAGGAGCATGGACACCAGGAACAGACCAGAATTAATCCAGGAGCATAGAGACCGGGAACAGACCAGAACTAATCCAGGAGCATAGAGACCAGGAACAGACCAGAACTAATCCAGGAGCATAGAGACTGGGAACAGACCAGAACTAATCCAGGAGAATGGAAACCAGGAACAGACCAGAACTAATCCAGGAGCATAGAGACCAGGAACAGACCAGAACTAATCCAGGAGCATAGAGACTGGGAACAGACCAGAACTAATCCAGGAGCATAGAGACCGGGCACAGACCAGAACTAAACCAGGAGCATAGAGACCAGGAACAGACCAGAACTAATCCAGGAGCATAGAGACTGGGAACAGACCAGAACTAATCCAGGAGCATAGAGACTGGGAACAGACCAGAGCTAATCCAGGAGCATAGAGACCAGGAACAGACCAGAACTAATCCAGGAGCATATAGACCGGGAACAGACCAGAACTAATCCAGGAGCATAGAGACCAGGAACAGACCAGAACTAATCCAGGAGCAAAGAGACCAGGAACAGACCAGAACTAATCCAGGAGCATAGAGACTGGGAACAGACCAGAACTAATCCAGGAGCATAGAGACCAGGAACAGACTAGAACTAATCCAGGAGCATAGAGACCGGGCACAGACCAGAACTAATCCAGGAGCATAGAGACCGGGAACAGACCAGAGCTAATACAGGAGCATAGAGACCAGGAACAGACCAGAACTAATCCAGGAGCATATAGACCGGGAACAGACCAGAACTAATCCAGGAGCATAGAGACCAGGAACAGACCAGAACTAATCCAGGAGCATAGAGACCAGGAACAGACCATAACTAATCCAGGAGCATAGAGACCAGGAACAGACCAGAACTAATCCAGGAGCATAGACACTGGGAACAGACCAGAACTAATCCAGGAGCATGGACACCAGGAACAGACCAGAACTAATCCAGGAGCATAGAGACCGGGAACAGACCAGAACTAATCCAGGAGCATAGAGACCAGGAACAGACCAGAACTAATCCAGGAGCATAGAGACCGGGAACAGACCAGAACTAATCCAGGAGAATGGAGACCAGGAACAGACCAGAACTAATCCAGGAGCATAGAGACTGGGAACAGACCAGAACTAATCCAGGAGCATAGAGACCGGGCACAGACCAGAACTAAACCAGGAGCATAGAGACCAGGAACAGACCAGAACTAATCCAGGAGCATAGAGAGCAGGAACAGACCAGAACTAATCCAGGAGCATAGAGACCGGGAACAGACCAGAACTAATCCAGGAGCATAGAGACTGGGAACAGACCAGAACTAATCCAGGAGCATAGAGAGCAGGAACAGACCAGAACTAATCCAGGAGCATAGAGACCGGGCACAGACCAGAACTAAACCAGGAGCATAGAGACCAGGAACAGACCAGAACTAATCCAGGAGCATAGAGACTGGGAACAGACCAGAACTAATCCAGGAGCATAGAGACCGGGAACAGACCAGGACTAATCCAGGAGCATAGAGACCAGGAACAGACCATAACTAATCCAGGAGCATAGAGACCAGGAACAGACCAGAACTAATCCAGGAGCATAGACACTGGGAACAGACCAGAACTAATCCAGGAGCATGGACACCAGGAACAGACCAGAACTAATCCAGGAGCATAGAGACCGGGAACAGACCAGAACTAATCCAGGAGCATAGAGACCAGGAACAGACCAGAACTAATCCAGGAGCATAGAGACCGGGAACAGACCAGAACTAATCCAGGAGCATAGAGACCGGGAACAGACCAGAACTAATCCAGGAGAATGGAGACCAGGAACAGACCAGAACTAATCCAGGAGCATAGAGACTGGGAACAGACCAGAACTAATCCAGGAGCATAGAGACCGGGCACAGACCAGAACTAAACCAGGAGCATAGAGACCAGGAACAGACCAGAACTAATCCAGGAGCATAGAGAGCAGGAACAGACCATAACTAATCCAGGAGCATAGAGACCGGGAACAGACCAGAACTAATCCAGGAGCATAGAGACTGGGAACAGACCAGAACTAATCCAGGAGCATAGAGAGCAGGAACAGACCTGAACTAATCCAGGAGCATAGAGACCAGGAACAGACAAGAACTAATCCAGGAGCATGGAGACCGGGAACAGACCAGAACTAATCCAGGAGCATGGAGACCAGGAACAGACCAGAACTAATCCAGGGCATAGAGACCGGGAACAGACCAGAGCTAATACAGGAGCATAGAGACTGGGAACAGACCAGAACTAATCCAGGAGCATAGAGAGCAGGAACAGACCAGAACTAATCCAGGAGCATAGAGACCAGGAACAGACCAGAGCTAATCCAGGAGCATAGACACTGGGAACAGACCAGAGCTAATCCAGGAGCATAGAGACCAGGAACAGACCAGAACTAACACAGGAGCATAGAGTCCGGGCACAGACATGAACTAATCCAGGTACATAGAGACCGGAAACAGACCAGAGCTAATCCAGGAGCATAGAGACGGGGAACAGACCAGAACTAATCCAGGAGCATAGAGACCAGGAACAGACCAGAACTAATCCAGGAGCATAGAGACCAGGAACAGACCAGAACTAATCCAGGAGCATAGAGACCGGGAACAGACCAGAACTAATCCAGGAGCATAGAGACTGGGAACAGACCAGAACTAATCCAGGAGCATAGAGACTGGGAACAGAGCAGAACTAATCCAGGAGCATAGAGACCGGGAACAGACCAGAACTAATCCAGGAGCATAGAGACTGGGAACAGACCAGAGCTAATCCAGGAGCATAGAGACCAGGAACAGACCAGAACTAATCCAGAAGCATAGAGACCAGGAACAGACCAGAACTAATCCAGGAGCATAGAGTCCAGGAACAGACCAGAACTAATCCAGGAGCATAGAGACTGGGAACACACCAGAACTAATCCAGGAGCATAGAGTCCAGGAACAGACCAGGACTAATCCAGGAGCATAGAGACTGGGAACAGACCAGAACTAATCCAGGAGCATAGAGACTGGGAACAGACCAGAGCTAATCCAGGAGCATAGAGACCAGGAACAGACCAGAACTAACACAGGAGCATAGAGTCCGGGCACAGACATGAAATAATCCAGGAGCATAGAGACCGGGAACAGACCAGAGCTAATCCAGGAGCATAGAGACCGGGAACAGACCAGAACTAATCCAGGAGCATAGAGACCAGGAACAGACCAGAACTAATCCAGGAGCATAGAGACTGAGAACAGACCAGAACTAATCCAGGAGCATAGAGACCAGGAACAGACCAGAACTAATCCAGGAGCATAGAGACTGGGAACAGACCAGAACTAATCCAGGAGCATAGAGACCAGGAACAGACCAGAACTAATCCAGGAGCATAGAGACCAGGAACAGACCTGAACTAATCCAGGAGCATAGAGACCGGGAACAGACCAGAGCTAATCCAGGAGCATAGGGCCCGGGCACAGACAAGAACTAATACAGGAGAATAGAGACCGGGCACAGACAAGAACTAATACAGGAGCATATAGACCGGGAACAGACCAGAACTAATCCAGGAGCATATAGACCGGGAACAGACCAGAACTAATCCAGGAGCATAGAGACCAGGAACAGACCAGAACTAATCCAGGAGCATAGAGACTGGGAACAGACCAGAACTAATCCAGGAGCATAGAGACCAGGAACAGACCAGAACTAATCCAGGAGCATAGAGACTGGGAACAGACCAGAACTAATCCAGGGCATAGAGACCAGGAACAGACCAGAACTAATCCAGGAGCATAGAGAGCAGGAACAGACCAGAACTAATCCAGGAGCATAGAGACCGGGAACAGACCAGAACTAATCCAGGAGCATAGAGACTGGGAACAGACCAGAACTAATCCAGGAGCATAGAGAGCAGGAACAGACCTGAACTAATCCAGGAGCATAGAGACCAGGAACAGACTAGAACTAATCCAGGAGCATAGAGACCGGGAACAGACCAGAACTAATCCAGGAGCATGGAGACCGGGAACAGACCAGAACTAATCCAGGAGCATAGAGACCGGGAACAGACCAGAACTAATCCAGGAGCATAGAGACCGGGAACAGACCAGAACTAATCCAGGAGCATAGAGATCGGGAACAGACCAGAACTAATCCAGGAGCATAGAGACCGGGAACAGACCAGAACTAATCCAGGAGCATAGAGACCGGGAACAGACCAGAGCTAATCCAGGAGCATAGAGAGCAGGAACAGACCTGAACTAATCCAGGAGCATAGAGACCAGGAACAGACAAGAACTAATCCAGGAGCATAGAGACTGGGAACAGACCAGAACTAATCCAGGAGCATAGAGACCGGGAACAGACCAGAACTAATCCAGGAGCATAGAGACTGGGAACAGACCAGAGCTAATCCAGGAGCATAGAGACCGGGAACAGACCAGAACTAATCCAGGAGCATAGAGACCGGGAACAGACCAGAACTAATCCAGGAGCATAGAGATCGGGAACAGACCAGAACTAATCCAGGAGCATAGAGACCGGGAACAGACCAGAACTAATCCAGGAGCATAGAGACCGGGAACAGACCAGAGCTAATACAGGAGCATAGAGACTGGGAACAGACCAGAACTAATCTAGGAGCATAGAGGCCGGGAACAGACCAGAGCTAATACAGGAGCATAGAGACTGGGAACAGACCAGAACTAATCCAGGAGCATGGAGACCAGGAATAAACCTGGAACTGAAACCAGGAGCACAGAGACCAGGAACAAACCAGAACTAAATCAGGAGCATGGAGACCAGGAACAGACCAGAACTAATACAGGAGCATAGAGGCCGGGAACAGACCAGAGCTAATACAGGAGCATAGAGACCGGGAACAGACCAGAACTAATCCAGGAGCATAGAGGCCGGGAACAGCCCAGAGCTAATACAGGAGCATAGAGACTGGGAACAGACCAGAACTAATCCAGGAGCATGGAGACCAGGAATAAACCAGAACTAAACCAGGAGCATGGAGACCAGGAACAGACTGAAACTAATCCAGAAGCATGAAGACCAAGAACAAGCTGAAACTAATCCAGAAGAATGGACACCAGGAACAGACCAGAACTAAACCAGGAGCATGGAGACCATAAACAGACCAGAATTAAACCAGGAGCATGGACACGAGGAACAGATCAGAACTAACCCAGGAGCATGGACAGCAGGAAAAAACTTGAAACTGGAACCAGCAGTATGGAGACCAAGAACAGAGCAGAACTAATCAAGTAGCATGGACACCAGGAATAACATGGACACCAGGAACAGAGCAGAACTAGTCCAGGAGCATGGACACCAGGAACAGACCAGAACTAAACCAGATGATGCCAACAGGGTCCAGGAACTCGTAAGAGTCATATCCAGAAGATACCAGGAACATCATCCTGTTGTAGAAACTTGAGGACCAATTTATCATCCCTTTTACTCCACTTTCTGGTGTACATGGCATGTCAAAAAGTCACAAATTTTGGCGCACAATTTGCAACTGAAATGGAATCTTTGCAGTCAACTCTTCTCTTATAACATATTGTTACAAGCCAGACCAGAACCTCTGCTATAGTGCATGGAGATTGCTGACTCGCTCCTCTGTTGGCACTGGATTCTGTGCTTCCGGGTCCTCCTGGGACCAGAACATGGACTTCTGGGGTCAGGGGCTCTGGCGGTGAGCTGGAGTCTATTTAATTTTAACGCTGGTTATTCATTTCCCTGACATCAGCTCCACTTTGCGCTATCCTGTTTGCCCCTGACTTTGTTTCTTGGCCCCTTGTTGTGTATCTTTCATTTGTCTCCTGTGTATGACCCTGCTTGCCATTCAGACCACCTCTCCCTGACCTGTGACTCTGTACCTCGTGACCGCCTATGTATGACTCGGCTTACCTGACTACCCATTTGCTCCATCCTTCTGTACTATGTGGCCTCCTGTGTATGGCCCGGCTTGCCTGACTACGTCTTGTCTCATCCCTGGAAATTGTGTGACTTCCTGATTACCGACCCGGCCTGTACGACTACTCTGCGGTGCTTCCGCCATCTTCGGGCGAACTCCTGTTACTGTACTCTACTCTGCTGACCAGCTTCATGTTTCTTCCCCCACCTAGTTGAGGGGTTTGGGGGTTTCTGGGTCCTGCTGTGACTTGGGGTGTGCTGTGCATGTGACACCCTCTGGACAGCTGCGGTTCTAGGTCCCAGAAATTACCAGTCCATCTCCACCATCAGGAGCTCTGGCAAAGACCTTTGGGGCCTGGTTCTGCTCCGGTTTGGAAGACGTTGGATGCTCGGTGCTGTTTTGCCTCGGTGTGAGGGAGAGTCTGGTTGCCTGGGACTTACTGTCCACTCTATACTGTACTGGGTTCCTAACACATATATATAATATATTACCAGCTATACAATAGGGTGAAGGGGATATCGTCACTCCATAGGGAGAGAACCACCATTTAGGTGTGTGGAGTCTTATTAAGCCATGAGCGCTCCACTGTGCAAAGGAACATGGGAAGAATATGCAATCTGACTTCCATGACGTAATTAAGATGCCAGTGCCTCAAGTATGCACACCAATAGAGGGCGCTGAGACTGTAACTGGTAAACTCTGAGAAGGTCGGCATGATGTTAAAGGGAGCACTCTCTATTGGATGTATTGACTGAGACTCTATCTTCCTAATTACATCATGGAAGATAGACTTGCACATTCTCAGTCAGCGCCCTCTATTGGTGTGCACACTTGAGGCACTGGCATCCTAATTACATCATGGAAGTCAGATTTGCATATTCTTCCCAAGCAGCTATACAATACTGAGCGATATCTGCTGGTCAGGGGACACTTGTACTGAGCTGATTTCCATCTTATCCAGCAGGGCAAAGGAAGTTTTTAGGTTGTTTGACTGGTTGGAGAATGAAGGAGAAAGTCATGAGAGAGAACCCAAGAAGAGCAGAGACATGAGAAGGAATCCAAGAAGAGCAGAGACATGAGATGGAACCCAAGAAGAGCAGAGATATGAGATGGAATCCAAGAAGAGCAGAGACATGAGATGGAACCCAAGAAGAGCAGAGATATGAGATGGAATCCAAGAAGAGCAGAGACATGAGATGTAACCCAAGAAGAGCAGAGGCATGAGAGAGAACCCAAGAAGAGCAGAGATATGAGATGGAATCCAAGAAGAGCAGAGACATGAGATGGAACCCAAGAAGAGCAGAGATATGAGATGGAACCCAAGAAGAGCAGAGATTTGAGATGGGACCCAAGAAGAGCAGAGACATGAGATGTAACCCAAGAAGAGCAGAGATATGAGATGGAACCCAAGAAGAGCAGAGATTTGAGATGGGACCCAAGAAGAGCAGAGATTTGAGATGGGACCCAAGAAGAGCAGAGACATGAGATGGAACCCAAGAAGAGCAGAGATATGACATGGGACCCAAGAAGAGCAGAGACATGTGAGAGAACCCAGGAAGAGCAGAGACATGAGATGGAACCCAAGAAGAGCAGAGACATGAGATGGAACCCAAGAAGAGCAGAGACATGAGATGGAACCCAAGAAGAGCAGAGACATGAGAGAGAACCCAAGAAGAGCAGAGACATGAGATGGAATCCAAGAAGAGCAGAGATATGAGATGGAACCCAAGAAGAGCAGAGACATGAGATGGAACCCAAGAAGAGCAGAGATATGAGATGGAAACCAAGAAGAGCAGAGACATGAGATGGAACCCAAGAAGAGCAGAGATATGAGATGGAACCCAAGAAGAGCAGAGACATGAGATGGAACCCAAGAAGAGCAGAGATATGAGATGGAAACCAAGAAGAGCAGAGACATGAGATGGAACCCAAGAAGAGCAGAGACATGAGAGAGAACCCAAGAAGAGAAGAGACATGAGAGAGATGGAACGGGAAAGACCGAAACACATGGCATGTCACCTAGAATTTCAATGGTTGTATATTGGTGTAGCTGGGAACCATTATAGAGGGGAGAACATCAGACCCCGGAACCACACTCTAAGACTGTCTAAGGCTGCCTGCCACACTCTAAGACTGTCTACCACCTCTATGACTGTCTAAAACTGTCTACCACACTCTAAGACTGTCTCCTACACTTTACGACTGTCTATGTGTGAGCTATTTATAGGAAATTTATTTTATATTAACCCCCCAGTGACATCCAGGACTTTATTCTAATCTGTTTTTATTTTCTGATTGTAAATTTTTTTTGGTTCTCTTTTCTGTCCATGACTATGGGGGCGGCCATCTTGTCTCCATCTTGTCTCCATCTTGCCTCCATCTTGTCTCCGTCTTGTCTCCATATTGCCTCCATCTTGTCTCCATCTTGTTTGAGCTTCTTCTCTGCTCTGTTAAAGGGTATCTGAGTTTTCATGAAGCTCCTGCTGGTCCATCTGTCTGTATAAGCCTCACACATGGTGTCCTATCAGGGTTTCGGCAGGTGATATCCCCATTATAGCTGCAGCACATTTTACATTTGGCTCTGAGGCTGTGAGTGTGTACAGTAAGGAGCAATCCCTATTCCTTATCCATTACTACTACTACTGGTTTATTTACATGTAATTCTGCCAGGAGTAACTGTACGATAGCAAACAAGTGACTGATAACAAAGCCCAAGTGACTGCTGTCTGAATAACATCCCATCTGTAACACAAGCAGCCAAATGTAGATACAAGTATAGAGAAGACTTTTCTTGCATTATAAGCTATGATACTTACAGAATCTTCAGTCCATTGCACAGAGAAAGCAGTTTACAGATGTGTATGTAGGTTGTGAGGAGAATCAGTCCCTCCCCTCTGTATTCACTGTGTGAAGACAGAACAGACCCTCCCCTCCCCCTCCACTCTCTGTGAAGTCTATTTACATCTATGGACGGACCTTCCCTAGTAACTGATAATTATCTAGAAGGGAGACGCCTAGTGGCAGGAACGGTACAGAGGTTTTTCAGGCAGAAAGCAGCCACGTTTAGTTAAAGTACATGACACCCCAAATCCAGAGCACAGAGTCACATGATCTATGAAATGAGACTCCATGTAACAGCATTTAGTGATCTGCTTTACAGCATAGTCATGGTCCTATATAGGAATAACGTGGACGGACTCATGGAGGTCCGGCATTATACGCCACGGCTAAGATGTGCGCAGCCGTCCGTACAATTGTCTGCAACGTATGAGAGTGTTTCAGGGACTTGGAGAAGTGAAGCTGAGGCCGAGTTTATAGTCAAACTAAAGTTATAACCATGGGGTGGAAAAAGGGGAACTGCAGCCAGGTCTGAACATCGCTCAATGACTCCTCGCTTTCCAGAATGGAATTTTACTACAAGACATTATGTCATGTGTTGTGTGTGTAATATATATATATATATATATATGTATATATACAGTGCTGTGCAGGTGCGGAGACAATGCTGCGCAGTAAGAATGCTTCCAGAACTAGAAGGGTTAATAGAAGGTAAATGGGTTTTCATGTATTTCAGGTTCTGGTCTGGGCTCAGAGTTACTGGGGCTAGAGCGGCTGGTCCCCATTTATTATCCGGGGATGCAAATCATAACATGCCCTTTAAGGGAGAGCGGATATGTGGTATAGGGTCAGCTATAGGGGTTCTGATATCCAGTATATGCGATTCTTGAAGCACCTAGAAGGGCTGCTGTAACTTGTGACCCGGCTCCTCCGTCTTCTTGAGAACAGGCCGTTAAGTAGTTGCCAAACAGGAAGCAGATTTTCGCTCAGTCCCGGTTACACAAGTTGGCTTTTGCTCAAGGACTTGGTTATATTGCACAGTGAGCAGATCTCAGCGCTGAGCAAACATCACGCGGCTGCAGGGGATCCAGGGGAGAGCTGCACGGCCCGCTCATCTTCCTGACCCCCGCCCCACTTGTGGTCTGACACCACATACACCATATACTTGGTGGGGTCCAGAAGTCTACGGGCCCATCTTTATCCTCGGACACTCAGTGGATTGCAGCTGATCGGCACAGTCCTGAGATTTTGGCTCTTTTCCTCTTTCCTTAAGGGTTCTTGTAGTTTTTTACACCAAGACCAGCGCAGTAAAGATATAATGGCGGCCAAAAACAGCGAAACATTGGGCAGAGTTCAGATTTCTCCATAGCAGTCACTGAGCTCCTTTAGTAATGTCAGTGTGAACAGAGCCGACAGAAGACCCCCCTCCCCCATCCCTTCAGCTCTGTTCATCATTAAATACGTTTCTCCCCATTGGAATTGGTTCTCTCTCCCCCCGCCATCCCGGAGCAATCGGTATCTGGGCAGAGTCACTAATGTTGTCAGGCAGGAGCAGGCAAGGAGGCAACACAGTGAAGGGGGGGGCTATTAAAGGAAGATGGAGATGGCGTTGCTGGTCTTTGTTACTGCAGGCACTGGTTCAGCAAGGTATTCTGGGAAATCCCAGCATTGTAAACCTGAAGAAACAGTTCAGAGAAGCGGGGTACCCCCAGTCAGGAGAACCCCCATCTGAATCCAGGGCTGGGCACACAGAGACCTCCCCCTTCGTTTCTATTGCACGAGACCCCAGAGCTCTGCACTTTCCTGCCAGTCCCATAGAAATGAATGGAGCAGCAGCTGTATGACCAGCGATCCATCCGGACAGGGGTACCCCGACCCACAATCTGCAAGTTATCACCCATCCTCATCAGCAAACCCCTTTAAGATTGTCTAAATCCTAAAGGAACAAGACAAAATATAAAGGAATAATGGAACAATTGTACAGTCAGACATATCTGGAAACACTCCGGCAACATCTGCGGCCTCAGAGGACGATGGCACGAACCGTAATGTGGAACATTCGCTGAATCATCCAGTAGTCGCCGTGTCCGGGGCTGGGGTCAGTGACTCAGAGACTGCACTGATGTCTAAGAAGTGATGGGCTATGACATATGTAGGACCTGTATAGTGCGGGACCTCATCCTGTCAGCCGTGACATACGTAGGACCTGTGTAGTGCGGGACCTCATCCTGTCAGCCGTGACATACGTAGGACCTGTGTAGTGCGGGACCTCATCCTGTCAGCCGTGACATACGTAGGACCTGTGTAGTGCGGGACCTCATCCTGTCGTCAGCCGTGACATACGTAGGACCTGTGTAGTGCGGGACCTCATCCTGTCAGCCGTGACATACGTAGGACCTGTGTAGTGCGGGACCTCATCCTGTCGTCAGCCGTGACATACGTAGGACCTGTGTAGTGCGGGACCTCATCCTGTCGTCAGCCGTGACATACGTAGGACCTGTGTAGTGCGGGACCTCATCCTGTCGTCAGCCGTGACATACGTAGGACCTGTGTAGTGCGGGACCTCATCCTGTCAGCCGTGACATACGTAGGACCTGTGTAGTGCGGGACCTCATCCTGTCAGCCGTGACATACGTAGGACCTGTGTAGTGCGGGACCTCATCCTGTCGTCAGCCGTGACATACGTAGGACCTGTGTAGTGCGGGACCTCATCCTGTCAGCCGTGACATACGTAGGACCTGTGTAGTGCGGGACCTCATCCTGTCGTCAGCCGTGACATACGTAGGACCTGTGTAGTGCGGGACCTCATCCTGTCGTCAGCCGTGACATACGTAGGACCTGTGTAGTGCGGGACCTCATCCTGTCGTCAGCCGTGACATACGTAGGACCTGTGTAGTGCGGGACCTCATCCTGTCGTCAGCCGTGACATACGTAGGACCTGTGTAGTGCGGGACCTCATCCTGTCGTCAGCCGTGACATACGTAGGACCTGTGTAGTGCGGGACCTCATCCTGTCGTCAGCCGTGACATACGTAGGACCTGTGTAGTGCGGGACCTCATCCTGTCAGCCGTGACATACGTAGGACCTGTGTAGTGCGGGACCTCATCCTGTCAGCCGTGACATACGTAGGACCTGTGTAGTGCGGGACCTCATCCTGTCAGCCGTGACATACGTAGGACCTGTGTAGTGCGGGACCTCATCCTGTCAGCCGTGACATACGTAGGACCTGTGTAGTGCGGGACCTCATCCTGTCAGCCGTGACATACGTAGGACCTGTGTAGTGCGGGACCTCATCCTGTCAGCCGTGACATACGTAGGACCTGTGTAGTGCGGGACCTCATCCTGTCAGCCGTGACATACGTAGGACCTGTGTAGTGCGGGACCTCATCCTGTCAGCCGTGACATACGTAGGACCTGTGTAGTGCGGGAATTCATCCTGTCAGCCGTGACATACGTAGGACCTGTGTAGTGCGGGACCTCATCCTGTCAGCCGTGACATACGTAGGACCTGTGTAGTGCGGGACCTCATCCTGTCAGCCGTGACATACGTAGGACCTGTGTAGTGCGGGACCTCATCCTGTCAGCCGTGACATACGTAGGACCTGTGTAGTGCGGGACCTCATCCTGTCAGCCGTGACATACGTAGGACCTGTGTAGTGCGGGACCTCATCCTGTCAGCCGTGACATACGTAGGACCTGTGTAGTGCGGGACCTCATCCTGTCAGCCGTGACATACGTAGGACCTGTGTAGTGCGGGACCTCATCCTGTCAGCCGTGACATACGTAGGACCTGTGTAGTGCGGGACCTCATCCTGTCAGCCGTGACATACGTAGGACCTGTGTAGTGCGGGACCTCATCCTGTCAGCCGTGACATACGTAGGACCTGTGTAGTGCGGGAATTCATCCTGTCAGCCGTGACATACGTAGGACCTGTGTAGTGCGGGACCTCATCCTGTCAGCCGTGACATACGTAGGACCTGTGTAGTGCGGGACCTCATCCTGTCAGCCGTGACATACGTAGGACCTGTGTAGTGCGGGACCTCATCCTGTCAGCCGTGACATACGTAGGACCTGTGTAGTGCGGGAATTCATCCTGTCAGCCGTGACATACGTAGGACCTGTGTAGTGCGGGACCTCATCCTGTCAGCCGTGACATACGTAGGACCTGTGTAGTGCGGGACCTCATCCTGTCAGCCGTGACATACGTAGGACC
Source organism: Leptodactylus fuscus (assembly GCF_031893055.1). Lineage (NCBI taxonomy): Eukaryota > Metazoa > Chordata > Amphibia > Anura > Leptodactylidae > Leptodactylus > Leptodactylus fuscus. The sequence continues at coordinate 680,310 of NC_134271.1, read as the reverse complement.
TGTGTAGTGCGGGACCTCATCCTGTCAGCCGTGACATACGTAGGACCTGTGTAGTGCGGGACCTCATCCTGTCAGCCGTGACATACGTAGGACCTGTGTAGTGCGGGACCTCATCCTGTCAGCCGTGACATACGTAGGACCTGTGTAGTGCGGGACCTCATCCTGTCAGCCGTGACATACGTAGGACCTGTGTAGTGCGGGACCTCATCCTGTCAGCCGTGACATACGTAGGACCTGTGTAGTGCGGGACCTCATCCTGTCAGCCGTGACATACGTAGGACCTGTGTAGTGCGGGACCTCATCCTGTCAGCCGTGACATACGTAGGACCTGTGTAGTGCGGGACCTCATCCTGTCAGCCGTGACATACGTAGGACCTGTGTAGTGCGGGACCTCATCCTGTCAGCCGTGACATACGTAGGACCTGTGTAGTGCGGGACCTCATCCTGTCAGCCGTGACATACGTAGGACCTGTGTAGTGCGGGACCTCATCCTGTCAGCCGTGACATACGTAGGACCTGTGTAGTGCGGGACCTCATCCTGTCAGCCGTGACATACGTAGGACCTGTGTAGTGCGGGACCTCATCCTGTCAGCCGTGACATACGTAGGACCTGTGTAGTGCGGGACCTCATCCTGTCAGCCGTGACATACGTAGGACCTGTGTAGTGCGGGACCTCATCCTGTCAGCCGTGACATACGTAGGACCTGTGTAGTGCGGGACCTCATCCTGTCAGCCGTGACATACGTAGGACCTGTGTAGTGCGGGACCTCATCCTGTCAGCCGTGACATACGTAGGACCTGTGTAGTGCGGGACCTCATCCTGTCAGCCGTGACATACGTAGGACCTGTGTAGTGCGGGACCTCATCCTGTCAGCCGTGACATACGTAGGACCTGTGTAGTGCGGGACCTCATCCTGTCAGCCGTGACATACGTAGGACCTGTGTAGTGCGGGACCTCATCCTGTCAGCCGTGACATACGTAGGACCTGTGTAGTGCGGGACCTCATCCTGTCAGCCGTGACATACGTAGGACCTGTGTAGTGCGGGACCTCATCCTGTCAGCCGTGACATACGTAGGACCTGTATAGTGCGGGACCTCATCCTGTCAGCCGTGACATACGTAGGACCTGTATAGTGCGGGACCTCATCCTGTCAGCCGTGACATACGTAGGACCTGTATAGTTTGGGACCTCATCACGTCAGCCATGACACGCCACAATTATCAGGACTATCACGGCTCTTCTGGATCTCTGCCTGGATTCAGACTCTGGACCTTCTGTATTGGAGAAAGAAACACGAGTGAACCACAGGCCGCGTGGTTGTCTATAGAGTCATCTCTCTGATCACTAAATTATACATAGATATAGATATAGATAGAGAGAGAGAGGAGGTGACGGGCGGAGTGCTGGAGTCACGGTATATCAGTCCCACATTCCTGCACTTTATGGCAGATCCCGGGAGGAGAGGAGGCGCCGGGTCTGTCCTGTATCCCTGAGGTCGGTGACACTATATTGCTCCTGTGTTGTTGCTGTGGCTGGCAGTAAGCCACACGTATAGTTAGGTTATCCCTTCTGTCTAGTTAGTGGCTCGGACGAGCAGGATTTATTTTGTTTTTGCCTGAAGTTCAGGCTGGATTTTGTTTTGCTGATTTTGTGCCTGAAGTAAAGGTTTCCTTCTTGTCCTGTTCACTGCACATTTCGTGTCTCTGTCCCTGACTCTTTGGGTCCGCACCACTGCTGCTACCGAGCTGCAATCCCCACAGTATACAGATACATATATACATTATAGGTGGCAAAAAGTCAAGATCATTTTGTTAAAAAAACGTATAGAAAAGACAATAAATAAATTATATTACGCAGAAATGTCAATTCATTCTAGTCATCGGCTTCTGTGTATGGCCCAGCCAGGGTCCGGACCTCAATCCCATAGAAAACTTATGGAGGAGCCCAGCCAGTGTCTAGTACAGGACAGCACAGCACAGGACAGCACAGGACAGGACAGCACAGGACAGCACAGGACAGGACAGCACAGCACAAGACAGCACAGCACAGGACAGCACAGCACAGGACAGCACAGCACAGGACAAGACAGCACAGCACAGGACAGCACAGCACAGCACAGGACAGCACAGCACAGGACAGCACAGGACAGCACAGGACAGGACAGGACAGCACAGGACAGCACAGCACAGGACAGCACAGCACAAGACAGGACAGCACAGCACAGGACAGCACAGGACAGCACAGCACAGGACAGCACAGCACAAGACAGCACAGCACAGGACAGCACAGGACAGCACAGGACAGGACAGCACAGCACAGGACAGCACAGGACAGCACAGGACAGGACAGCACAGCACAAGACAGGACAGCACAGCACAGGACAGCACAGGACAGCACAGCACAGGACAGCACAGCACAAGACAGCACAGCACAGGACAGCACAGCACAGCACAGGACAGCACAGCACAGCACAGGACAGCACAGCACAGGACAGGACAGCACAGGACAGCACAGGACAGGACAGCACAGGACAGGACAGCACAAGACAGCACAGCACAGGACAGCACAGCACAGCACAGGACAGCACAGCACAGGACAGGACAGGACAGCACAGCACAGCACAAGACAGCACAGCACAGGACAGCACAGGACAGGACAGCACAGCACAAGACAGCACAGCACAGGACAGCACAGCACAGGACAGGACAGCACAGGACAGCACAGCACAGGACAGCACAGCACAGGACAGCACAGCACAGCACAGGACAGCACAGCACAGCACAGGACAGCACAGCACAGGACAGCACAGGACAGCACAGGACAGGACAGCACAGGACAGCACAGGACAGCACAGCACAAGACAGCACAGCACAGGACAGCACAGCACAAGACAGCACAGCACAGGACAGCACAGCACAGGACAGCACAGCACAGCACAGGACAGCACAGCACAGCACAGGACAGCACAGCACAGCACAGGACAGGACAGCACAGGACAGGACAGCACAGGACAGCACAGCACAGGACAGCACAGCACAGGACAGCACAGGACAGGACAGCACAGGACAGGACAGCACAGGACAGCACAGCACAAGACAGCACAGCACAGGACAGCACAGCACAGCACAGGACAGCACAGCACAGCACAGGACAGGACAGCACAGGACAGGACAGCACAGCACAAGACAGCACAGGACAGCACAGGACAGGACAGCACAGGACAGGACAGCACAAGACAGCACAGGACAGCACAGGACAGCACAGCACAGGACAGCACAGGACAGCACAGGACAGCACAGCACAAGACAGCACAGGACAGCACAGGACAGGACAGCACAGGACAGGACAGCACAGGGCAGGACAGCACAGGACAGGTCAGCACAGGACAGGACAGCACAGCACAGCACAGGACAGGTCAGCACAGGACAGGTCAGGACAGGATAGCACAGGAAAACACAGGACAGCACAGCACAGGTCAGGACAGGACAGGACAGCACAGGACAGCACAGGACAACACAGTACAGGACAACACAGCACAGGACAGCACAGGACAGGACAGCACAGGACAGCACAGCACAGGACAACACAGCACAGGACAGCACAGGACAGGACAGCACAGGACAGCACAGCACAGGACAACACAGCACAGCTGAGCTCTGGGGCTTGGTATGAAGGCATTGTGGATGGTAGTGTTATGGGGGTTTGTCACGGGATGGTTAGAGTCTATACTATAGGCAATGTGTAATATATATTTCATGTGGAATGTATTCTCTAACCTGTTATATACATCAATGTGTAGTTGGCTGATTAGGGTCTAGTGTGTTAGCACATTGTATGCAAATACCTCTAACTAGTGAGGACCAGTGAGGACAATGGGTGGAGATAATCTGATCAGTGTCTCCAAGAAGATGTTGGATGGTGCATTGTCCATAGTAGACAGGGAGTCTGCTCTCCTTGGTATAGGTGAGGGGGGAAGGATCTGTGACTCAGCCCTTCCCACCCACAGATATAGGTGTAACAGTCTTAGTATATAGTTGTAGCTGGAGTTAGTATGTGTTAGCCGGCCTGTGCACAGCTCTACAGAGAGCCAGGATTTAGTTACAGGACCAAGGAACCAAAGTTATCATTGGATTGTGACTTCTGTGGACTTATTGTTATTACGGTTGATGTGACCGCCGCCGGCTACTAACTTTGTGGATTACAATAAATTGCTGTTGTCTCCCGACCTCTTGCGTCCGTGTTGATTCAAAAGACCATCCGGAGGAAGACGTATACCTTTGCTCCGTGACAGGGTTGTACAGCCAGTACTATTAGGGGGAGTTCACATGGAGTAACGTGCCGCGTGACCTGGCACGTATATGCCGTGTGAGAGTTTGTGGACCATATACGCTCCCATGGATTTCAATGGGAGCGTGGATCGTAAACGCCGTGTTATTTTGCGGCCGTGATTTTGCGGCAAAATCAATGTGAGCGTATACGGCCCACAAAGTCTCACACGGCGTACACGTGCCACATCATGCGGCACGTTACTCCGTGTGAACTCCCCTTATGAGGAATGCAGACACCTGTCTCCTATCCCCAGTGGTTTCAAGTACAAGTAGGGCTGTGTTCACCTCTGCAGACTCTATAGGTAATTTTGTCCACTGTTTTAGCGGTCTGACTCTCCATTGTTTGGGAAGCTTTAGGGATCCCACAGACTCTCACAAGAAGACGACACTGAATAGAATTTAATCAATCCGTTTGAGGTCGGGGCCTGTAAAGTCCCAACTTTTACAGGAGGTCATTGAAGGCCTCGCCTAGTCTTCTCAAGGAGGGAACAGAAACCAAGGAGTCTTATTTTGCACTAGTCTTCTTAAAAGGAAATGCAAGTGTACACCAGGGAGCGAGAGCACAGGGGTATTTTTTACTAGTATAACCCCTTAAGGACCTCAAGCAGACAGAGCACCTTGCTGTAGTATTACACCATGACAATCACCTGGGCACTGCCAATGACCCAGCACAATCAATAGGGGGGGGGGGGGGGGGGGCACAATGAGTGTAATACACAGCTACAGAGCCGGTGCAGAACATTACTGGAAGCATGGTCAACAAAGGGTTAATCAGGTCCAGTGGAAGTATGACCAACTGTCCTATGTGATGGCCCCCATATCATCTCACCAGCAGGGGGCAGTGTGTCCTATACATATCACTACTAGGGGGGACTGACTGTCCTATGTGATGGCCCCCACATCAGGGCAGTGTGTCCTGTACATATCACTACTAGGGGGGACTGACTGTCCTATGTGATGGCCCCCACATCATCACACCAGCAGGGGGCAGTGTGTCCTGTACATATCACTACTAGGGAGGACTGACTGTCCTATGTGATGGCCCCCACATCACCACACTAGCAGGGGGCAGTGTGTTCTGTACATATCACTACCAGGGGGGACCAACTGTCCTATGTGATGGCCCCCACATCATCACACCAGCAGGGGGAATAGTGTCCTGTACATATCACTACTAGGGGGGACTAACTGTCCTATGTGATGGCCCCCCACATCATCACACCAGCAGGGGGCAGTGTGTCCTGCACATATCACTACTAGGGGGGACTGACTGTCCTATGTGATGGCCCCCACATCACCACACTAGCAGGGGGCAGTGTGTCCTGTACATATCACTACCAGGGGGGACCGACTGTCCTATGTGATGGCCCCCACATCATCTCACCAGCAGGGGGTAGTGTGTCCTATACATATCACTACTAGGGGGGACTGACTGTCCAATGTGACACCCCACACATCATCTCACCAGCAGGGGGCAGTGTGTCCTGCACATATCACTACTAGGGGGGACTGACTGTCCTATGTGATGGCCCCCACATCATCTCACCAGCAGGGGGCAGTGTATCATGTACATATCACTACTAGGGGGGACCGACTTTCCTATGTGAGGGCCCCCATATCATCACACCAGCAGGGGGCAGTGTGTCCTGTACATATCACTACTAGGGGGGACCGACTGTCCTATGTGAAGGCCCCCACATCATCACACCAGCAGGGGGCAGTGTGTCCTGTACATATCACTACTAGGGGGGACTAACTGTCCTATGTGATGGCCCCCCACATCATCACACCAGCAGGGGGCAGTGTGTCCTGTACATATCACTACTAGGGGGGACTGACTGTCCTATGTGATGGCCCCCCACATCATCACACCAGCAGGGGGCAGTGTGTCCTGTACATATCACTACTAGGGGGGACCGACTGTCCTATGTGATGGCCCCCACATCATCTCACCAGCAGGGGGTAGTGTGTCCTATACATATCACTACTAGGGGGGACTGACTGTCCTATTTGACACCCCCACATCATCTCACCAGCAGGGGGCAGTGTGTCCTGTACATATCACTACTAGGGGGGACTGACTGTCCTATGTGATGGCCCCCACATCATCTCACCAGCAGGGGGCAGTGTATCATGTACATATCACTACTAGGGGGGACCGACTGTCCTATGTGAGGGCCCCCATATCATCACACCAGCAGGGGGCAGTGTGTCCTGTACATATCACTACTAGGGGGGACCGACTGTCCTATGTGAGGGCCCCCACATCATCACACCAGCAGGGGGCAGTGTGTCCTGTACATATCACTACTAGGGGGGACTAACTGTCCTATGTGATGGCCCCCCACATCATCACACCAGCAGGGGGCAGTGTGTCCTGTACATATCACTACTAGGGGGGACTGACTGTCCTATGTGATGGCCCCCACATCATCTCACCAGCAGGGGGCAGTGTATCATGTACATATCACTACTAGCGGGGACCGACTGTCCTATGTGAGGGCCCCCATATCATCACACCAGCAGGGGGCAGTGTGTCCTGTACATATCACTACTAGGGGGGACCGACTGTCCTATGTGAAGGCCCCCACATCATCACACCAGCAGGGGGCAGTGTGTCCTGTACATATCACTACTAGGGGGGACTAACTGTCCTATGTGATGGCCCCCCACATCATCACACCAGCAGGGGGCAGTGTGTCCTGTACATATCACTACTAGGGGGGACTGACTGTCCTATGTGATGGCCCCCCACATCATCACACCAGCAGGGGGCAGTGTGTCCTGTACATATCACTACTAGGGGGGACCGACTGTCCTATGTGATGGCCCCCACATCATCTCACCAGCAGGGGGCAGTGTGTCCTGTACATATCACTACTAGGGGGGACCGACTGTCCTATGTGATGGCCCCCACATCATCTCACCAGCAGGGGGCAGTGTGTCCTGTACATATCACTACTAGGGGGGGACTGACTGTCCAATGTGACACCCCCCACATCATCTCACCAGCAGGGGGTAGTGTGTCCTATACATATCACTACTAGGGGGGACTGACTGTCCAATGTGACACCCCACACATCATCTCACCAGCAGGGGGCAGTGTGTCCTGTACATATCACTACTAGGGGGGACTGACTCTCCTATGTGAAGGCCCCACATCATCTCACCAGCAGGGGGCAGTGTGCTCTGTACATATCACTACCAGGGGGGACCGACTGTCCTATGTGATGGCCCCCCACATCATCACACCAGCAGGGAGCAGTGTGTCCTGTACATATCACTACTAGGGGGGACCGACTGTCCTATGTGACACCCCCCACATCACCACACCAGCAGGGAGCAGTGTGTCCTGTACATATCACTACTAGGGGGGACCGACTGTCCTATGTGAGGGCCCCCATATCATAACACCAGCAGGGGGCAGTGTATCCTGTACATATCACTACTAGGGGGGACAGACTGTCCTATGTGATGGCCCCCACATCATCTCACCAGAAGGGGGTAGTGTGTCCTGTACATATCACTACTAGGAGGGACTGACTGTCCTATGTGATGGCCCTCACATCATCACACCAGCAGAGGGCAGTGTGTCCTGTACATATCACTACTAGGGGGGACTGACTGTCCTATGTGATGGCCCCCACATCAGGGCAGTGTGTCCTGTACATATCACTACTAGGGAGGACTGACTGTCCTATGTGATGGCCCCCACATCATCTCACCAGCAGGCGGCAGTGTGTCCTTTACATATCACTACTAGGGGGGACTGACTGTCCTATGTGATGGCCCCCACATCATCTCACCAGCAGGGGGCAGTGTGTCCTGTACATATCACTACTAGGGGGGACCGACTGTCCTATGTGAGGGCCCCCACATCATCTCACCAGCAGGGGGCAGTGTGTCCTGTACATAACACTACTAGGGAGGACTGACTGTCCTATGTGATGGCCCCCACATCATCTCACCAGCAGGGGGCAGTGTGTCCTGTACATATCACTACTAGGGGGGACTGACTGTCCTATGTGATGGCCCCCACATCATCTCACCAGCAGGGGGCAGTGTGTCCTGTACATATCACTACTAGGGGGGACCGACTGTCCTATGTGAGGGCCCCCACATCATCTCACCAGCAGGGGGCAGTGTGTCCTGTACATATCACTACTAGGGAGGACTGACTGTCCTATGTGATGGCCCCCACATCATCTCACCAGCAGGGGGCAGTGTGTCCTGTACATATCACTACTAGGGGGGACCGACTGTCCTATGTGACACCCCCCACATCACCACACAAGCAGGGAGCAGTGTGTCCTGTACATATCACTACTAGGGGGGACTGACTGTCCTATGTGATGCCCCCCACATCATCACCCCAGCAGGGGGCAGTGTGTCCTGTACATATCACTACTAGGGGGGACCGACTGTCCTATGTGATGGCCCCCACATCATCTCACCAGCAGGGGGCAGTGTGTCCTGTACATATCACTACTAGGGGGGACTGACTTTCCTATGTGATGGCCCCCACATCATCTCCCCAGCAGGGGGCAGTGTGTCTTATACATATCACTACTAGGGGGGACCGACTGTCCTATGTGATGGTCCCCACATCATCACACCAGCAGGGGGCAGTGTGTCCTGTACATATCTCTACTAGGGGGGACTAACTGTCCTATGTGATGGCCCCCCACATCATCACACCAGCAGGGAGCAGTGTGTCCTGTACATATCACTACTAGGGGGGACCGACTGTCCTATGTGACACCCCCCACATCACCACACCAGCAGGGAGCAGTGTGTCCTGTACATATCACTACTAGGGGGGACTGACTGTCCTATGTGATGCCCCCCACATCATCACCCCAGCAGGGGGCAGTGTGTCCTGTACATATCACTACTAGGGGGGACCGACTGTCCTATGTGATGGCCCCCACATCATCTCACCAGCAGGGGGCAGTGTGTCCTGTACATATCACTACTAGGGGGGACTGACTTTCCTATGTGATGGCCCCCACATCATCTCCCCAGCAGGGGGCAGTGTGTCCTGTACATATCACTACTAGGGGGGACCGACTGTCCTATGTGATGGTCCCCACATCATCACACCAGCAGGGGGCAGTGTGTCTTATACATATCACTACTAGGGGGGACCGACTGTCCTATGTGATGGTCCCCACATCATCACACCAGCAGGGGGCAGTGTGTCCTGTACATATCACTACTAGGGGGGACCGACTGTCCTATGTGATGGTCCCCACATCATCACACCAGCAGAGGGCAGTGTGTCCTGTACATATCACTACTAGGGAGGACTGACTGTCCTATGTGATGGTCCCCACATCATCTCCCCAGCAGGGGGGAGTGTGTCCTGTACATATCACTACTAGGGGGGACCGACTGTCCTATGTGATGGCCCCCGCATCATCTCCCCAGCAGGGGGCAGTGTGCCCTGTACATATCACTACTAGGGAGGACTGACTGTCCTATGTGATGGTCCCCACATCATCTCCCCAGCAGGGGGCAGTGTGTCCTGTACATATCACTACTGGGGGGGACCGACTGTCCTATGTGATGTCCCCCGTATCATCTCTCCAGCAGGGGGCAGTGTGCCCTGTACATATCACTACAGACTGGTGGTTTGTCTGGTCCGTGCTGTTCACCATGTGTTCGTCCTCAGGTAACCTTTATCTCCTCCTGATCTCAGAACGGTCTAAATGGCGACAATTCATGGTGATGACCCTCCTACTGCTCTCAGCACAATGATCTGACCTCTCCGGACTCTGAGAGCCTTTATATAGTCTGGATCATTACGTACCTACAGGGCGAGGGTCACAGCAGAAGGACATTTCTGTTTTACGTGTTATTGTCACTCCACACCCCATGAAACACAGTCCTGCCCCATCTATACTGCTCCAAAACCTAAAGGGAACACTTACACAACACAATGTAACTCCAACAACACTGACTGACAATCACTGTCCCCTGCTGTTGTGCAAATGGAATAGACAACAGATGGAAATTATTGGCCATTATGGAGACACTCAATAAAGAAGGGCTCTGCAGACGGGGACCACAGACCACATCTCAGTACCAAGGCTTTCTGGCTGATGTTTTGGTCACGTTCACACTGGTGGTAGCAGGAGACGGACTCTACACCCCACACAAGTGGCTCCGGTAGTGCCGCTCATCCAGGATGGCACATCAATGTGAGCTGTGGCAAGAAGGCTTGCTGTGTCTGTTAGCGTAGTGTCCAGAGGCTGGAGGGGCTACCAGGAGACATGGAGGGGGCCATAGGAGGGCAACAACCCAACAGCAGGACCATTACCTCCGCCTTTGTGCAAGGAGGAACAGGAGGAGCACTGCCAGAGCCCTGCAAAATGACCTCCAGCAGGCCACAAATGTGCATGTGTCTGCACAAACGGTTAGAAACCGACTCCATGAGGATGGTATGAGGGTCCAATGTCCACAGATAGGGGTTGTGCTCACAGCCCAACACCGTGCAGGACACTTGGCATTTGCCACAGAACACCAGGATTGGCAGCTTGGCCACTGGCACCCTGTGCACTTCACAGATGAAAGCAGGTTCACACTGAGCACGTGACAGAATCTGGCGATGCCGTGGAGAGTGATCTGCTGCCAGCAACATCCTTCAGCATGACTGGCAGTGGCTCAGTAATGGTGTGGGGTCACAGCCCTCCATGTGCTGGCCAGAGGTAGCCTGACTGCCATTAGGTACTGAGATGAGACCCTCAGACCCCTTGTGAGACCATATGCTGGTGCGGTTGGCCCTGGGTTCCTCCTAATGCAGGACAATGCCAGACCTCATGTGGCCGGAGTGTGTCAGCAGTTCCTACAAGATGAAGACATTGAAGCTATGGACTGGCCGCCCGTTCCCCAGACCTGAATCCCATGGAGCACATCTGGGACATCATGTCTCGCTCCATGCACCAATGTCACGTTGCAGCACAGACTGTCCAGGAGTTGTCAGATGCTTTAGTCCAGGTCTGGGAGGAGATCCCTCAGGAGACCATCCACAACCTCATCAGGAGCATGGCCAGGCGTTGTAGGGAGGTCATACAGACACGTGAAGGTCACACACACTACTCAGTCTCATCAGGAGCATGCCCAGGTGTTGTAGGGAGGTCATACAGACACGTGGAGGCCACACACACTACTCAGCCTCATCAGGAGCATGCCCAGGTGTTGTAGGGAGGTCATACAGACACGTGGAGGTCACACACACTACTCAGCCTCATCAGGAGCATGTCCAGGCGTTGTAGGGAGGTCATACAGGCACGTGGAGGTCACACACACTACTCAGCCTCATCAGGAGCATGTCCAGGTGTTGTAGGGAGGTCATACAGGCACGTGGAGGTCACACACACTACTCAGCCTCATCAGGAGCATGCCCAGGTGTTGTAGGGAGGCCATACAGGCCCGGGGAGGTCACACACACTACTCAGCCTCATCAGGAGCATGCCCAGGTGTTGTAGGGAGGTCATACAGACACGTGGAGGCCACACACACTACTCAGCCTCATCAGGAGCATGTCCAGGTGTTGTAGGGAGGTCATACAGGCCCGTGAAGGTCACACACACTACTCAGCCTCATCAGGAGCATGCCCAGGTGTTGTAGGGAGGTCATACAGGCCCGTGAAGGTCACACACACTACTCAGTCTCATCAGGAGCATGTCCAGGTGTTGTAGGGAGGTCATACAGGCACGTGGAGGTCACAAACACTACTCAGCCTCATCAGGAGCATGTCCAGGTGTTGTAGAGAGGTCATACAGGCCCGTGGAGGTCACACACACTACTCAGCCTCATCAGGAGCATGTCCAGGTGTTGTAGAGAGGTCATACAGGCCCGTGGAGGTCACACACACTACTCAGCCTCATCAGGAGCATGCCCAGGTGTTGTAGGGAGGTCATACAGGCCCGTGGAGGTCACACACACTACTCAGTCTCATCAGGAGCATGTCCAGGTGTTGTAGGGAGGTCATACAGGCACGTGAAGGTCACACACACTACTCAGTCTCATCAGGAGCATGTCCAGGTGTTGTAGAGAGGTCATACAGGCCCGTGGAGGTCACACACACTACTCAGCCTCATCAGGAGCATGTCCAGGTGTTGTAGGGAGGTTATACAGACACGTGGAGGTCACACACACTACTCAGCCTCATCAGGAGCATGCCCAGGTGTTGTAGGGAGGTCATACAGGCCCGTGGCTGTCACACACACTACTCAGCCTCATCAGGAGCATGTCCAGGTGTTGTAGGGAGGTCATACAGGCCCGTGGAGGCCGCACACACTACTCAGCCTCATCAGGAGCATGTCCAGGTGTTGTAGGGAGGTCATACAGGCCCGTGGAGGTCACACACACTACTCAGCCTCATCAGGAGCATGTCCAGGTGTTGTAGAGAGGTCATACAGGCCCGTGGAGGTCACACACACTACTCAGCCTCATCAGGAGCATGTCCAGGTGTTATAGGGAGGTCATACAGGCCCGGGGAGGCCACACACACTACTCAGCCTCATCAGGAGCATGTCCAGGTGTTTTAGGGAGGTCATACAGACACGTGGAGGCCACACACACTACTCAGCCTCATCAGGAGCATGTCCAGGTGTTGTAGGGAGGTCATACAGGTCCGTGGAGGTCACACACACTACTCAGCCTCATTAGGAGCATGCCCAGGTGTTGTAGGGAGGTCATACAGGCCCGGGGAGGTCACACACACTACTCAGCCTCATCAGGAGCATGTCCAGGTGTTGTAGGGAGGTCATACAGACACGTGGAGGTCAGACACTATACTCAGCCTCATCAGGAGCATGGCCAGGTGATGTAGGGAGGTCATACAGGCCCGTGGAGGCCACACACACTACTCAGCCTCATCAGGAGCATGCCCAGGTGTTGTAGGGAGGTCATACAGGCCCGTGGCTGTCACACACACTACTCAGCCTCATCAGGAGCATGCCCAGGTGTTGTAGGGAGGTTATACAGGCCCGTGGAGGTCACACACACTACTCAGCCTCATCCGGAGCATGTCCAGGTGTTGTAGGGAGGCCATACAGGCCCGGGGAGGTCACACACACTACTCAGCCTCATCAGGAGCATGGCCAGGTGTTGTAGGGAGGTCATACAGACACGTGGAGGTCACACACACTACTCAGCCTCATCAGGAGCATGTCCAAGTGTTGTAGGGAGGTCATACAGGCCCGTGGAGGCCGCACACACTACTCAGCCTCATCAGGAGCATGTCCAGGTGTTGTAGGGAGGTCATACAGGCCCGTGGAGGTCACACACACTACTCAGCCTCATCAGGAGCATGTCCAGGTGTTGTAGAGAGGTCATACAGGCCTGTGGAGGTCACACACACTACTCAGCCTCATCAGGAGCATGTCCAGGTGTTGTAGGGAGGTCATACAGGCCCGGGGAGGCCACACACACTACTCAGCCTCATCAGGAGCATGTCCAGGTGTTTTAGGGAGGTCATACAGACACGTGGAGGCCACACACACTACTCAGCCTCATCAGGAGCATGTCCAGGTGTTGTAGGGAGGTCATACAGGTCCGTGGAGGTCACACACACTACTCAGCCTCATCAGGAGCATGCCCAGGTGTTGTAGGGAGGTCATACAGGCCCGGGGAGGTCACACACACTACTCAGCCTCATCAGGAGCATGTCCAGGTGTTGTAGGGAGGTCATACAGACACGTGGAGGTCAGACACACTACTCAGCCTCATCAGGAGCATGGCCAGGTGATGTAGGGAGGTCATACAGGCGCGAGGAGGCCACACACACTACTCAGCCTCATCAGGAGCATGCGCAGGTGTTGTAGGGAGGTCATACAGGCCCGTGGCTGTCACACACACTACTCAGCCTCATCAGGAGCATGTCCAAGTGTTGTAGGGAGGTCATACAGGCCCGTGGAGGCCGCACACACTACTCAGCCTCATCAGGAGCATGTCCAGGTGTTGTAGGGAGGTCATACAGGCCCGTGGAGGTCACACACACTACTCAGCCTCATCAGGAGCATGTCCAGGTGTTGTAGGGAGGTCATACAGGCCCGTGGAGGTCACACACACTACTCAGCCTCATCAGGAGCATGTCCAGGTGTTGTAGAGAGGTCATACAGGCCCGTGGAGGTCACACACACTACTCAGCCTCATCAGGAGCATGTCCAGGTGTTATAGGGAGGTCATACAGGCCCGGGGAGGCCACACACACTACTCAGCCTCATCAGGAGCATGTCCAGGTGTTTTAGGGAGGTCATACAGACACGTGGAGGCCACACACACTACTCAGCCTCATCAGGAGCATGTCCAGGTGTTGTAGGGAGGTCATACAGGTCCGTGGAGGTCACACACACTACTCAGCCTCATTAGGAGCATGCCCAGGTGTTGTGGGGAGGTCATACAGGCCCGGGGAGGTCACACACACTACTCAGCCTCATCTGGAGCATGTCCAGGTGTTGTAGGGAGGTCATACAGACACGTGGAGGTCAGACACACTACTCAGCCTCATCAGGAGCATGTCCAGGTGTTGTAGGGAGGCCATACAGGCCCGGGGAGGTCACACACACTACTCAGCCTCATCAGGAGCATGTCCAGGTGTTGTAGGGAGGTCATACAGGCCTGTGGAGGCCACACACACTACTCAGCCTCATCAGGAGCATGTCCAGGTGTTGTAGGGAGGTCATACAGGCCTGTGGAGGTCACACACACTACTCAGCCTCATCAGGAGCATGCCCAGGTGTTGTAGGGAGGTCATACAGGCCTGTGGAGGTCACACACACTACTCAGCCTCATCAGGAGCATGTCCAGGTGTTGTAGGGAGGTCATACAGACACGTGGAGGTCACACACACTACTCAGCCTCATCAGGAGCATGTCCAGGTGTTGTAGGGAGGTCATACAGGCCTGTGGAGGTCACACACACTACTCAGCCTCATCAGGAGCATGTCCAAGTGTTGTAGGGAGGTCATACAGGCCCGTGGAGGCCGCACACACTACTCAGCCTCATCAGGAGCATGTCCAGGTGTTGTAGAGAGGTCATACAGGCCCGTGGAGGTCACACACACTACTCAGCCTCATCAGGAGCATGTCCAGGTGTTGTAGGGAGGTCATACAGGCCTGGGGAGGCCACACACACTACTCAGCCTCATCAGGAGCATGTCCAGGTGTTTTAGGGAGGTCATACAGACACGTGGAGGCCACACACACTACTCAGCCTCATCAGGAGCATGTCCAGGTGTTGTAGGGAGGTCATACAGGTCCATGGAGGTCACACACACTACTCAGCCTCATCAGCAGCATGTCCAGGTGTTGTAGAGGTGTTGTAGGGAGGTCATACAGCCACGTGGAGGTCACACACACTACTCAGCCTCATCAGGAGCATGGCCAGGTGTTGTAGGGAGATCATACAGGCCCGGGGAGGCCGCACACACTACTCAGCCTCATCAGGAGCATGGCCAGGCGTTGTAGGGAGGTCATACAGACACGTGGAGGTCACACACACTACTCAGCCTCATCAGGAGCATGTCCAGGTGTTGTAGGGAGGTCATACAGACACGTGGAGGTCACACATACTACTCAGCCTCATCAGGAGCATGTCCAGGTGTTGTAGGGAGGTCATACAGACACGTGGAGGTCACACACACTACTCAGCCTCATCAGGAGCATGTCCAGGTGTTGTAGGGAGGTCATACAGACACGTGGAGGTCACACACACTACTCAGCCTCATCAGGAGCATGCCCAGGTGTTGTAGGGAGGTCATACAGACACGTGGAGGTCACACACACTACTCAGCCTCATCAGGAGCATGCCCAGGTGTTATAGGGAGGTCATACAGGCCTGTGGAGGTCACACACACTACTCAGCCTCATCAGGAGCATGTCCAGGTGTTGTAGGGAGGTCATACAGACACATGGAGGTTATACACACTACTCAGCCTCATCAGGAGCATGCCCAGGTGTTGTAGGGAGGTCATACAGACACGTGGAGGTCACACACACTACTCAGCCTCATCAGGAGCATGTCCAGGTGTTGTAGGGAGGTCATACAGACACGTGGAGGTCACACACACTACTCCGCCTCATCAGGAGCATGTCCAGGTGTTGTAGGGAGGTCATACAGGCCTGTGGAGGTCACACACACTACTCAGCCTCATCAGGAGCATGCCCAGGTGTTGTAGGGAGGTCATACAGACATGTGGAGGTCACACACACTACTCAGCCTCATCAGGAGCATGTCCAGGTGTTGTAGGGAGGTCATACAGGCCCGTGGAGGTCACACATACTACTCAGTCTCATCAGGAGCATGTCCAGGTGTTGTAGGGAGGTCATACAGGCCCGGGGAGGTCACACACACTACTCAGCCTCATCCGGAGCATGTCCAGGTGTTGTAGGGAGGTCATACAGGCCTGTGGAGGTCACACACACTACTCAGCCTCATCAGGAGTATGTCCAGGTGTTGTAGGGAGGTCATACAGACACGTGGAGATCACACACACTACTCAGCCTCATCAGGAGCATGTCCAGGTGTTGTAGGGAGGTCATACAGGCCCGTGGAGGTCACACATACTACTCAGTCTCATCAGGAGCATGTCCAGGTGTTGTAGGGAGGTCATACAGGCCCGGGGAGGTCACACACACTACTCAGCCTCATCCGGAGCATGTCCAGGTGTTGTAGGGAGGTCATACAGACACGTGGAGGTCACACACACTACTCAGCCTCATCAGGAGCATGTCCAGGTGTTGTAGGGAGGTCATACAGACACGTGGAGGTCACACACACTACTCAGCCTCATCAGGAGCATGTCCAGGTGTTGTAGGGAGGTCATACAGGCCCGGGGAGGTCACACACACTACTCAGCCTCATCAGGAGCATGTCCAGGTGTTGTAGGGAGGTCATACAGGCCTGTGGAGATCACACACACTACTCAGCCTCATCAGGAGCATGCCCAGGTGTTGTAGGGAGGTCATACAGACACGTGGAGGTCGCACACACTACTCAGCCTCATCAGGAGCATGTCCAGGTGTTGTAGGGAGGTCATACAGGCCCGTGGAGGTCACACACACTACTCAGCCTCATCAGGAGCATGTCCAGGTGCTGTAGGGAGGTCATACAGACACGTGGAGGTCACACACACTACTCAGCCTCATCAGGAGCATGTCCAGGTGTTGTAGGGAGGTCATACAGGCACGTGGAGGTCACACACTACTCAGCCTCATCAGGAGCATGTCCAGGTGCTGTAGGGAGGTCATACAGACACGTGGAGGTCACACACACTACTCAGCCTCATCAGGAGCATGTCCAGGTGCTGTAGGGAGGTCATACAGACACGTGGAGGTCACACACACTACTCAGCCTCATCAGGAGCATGTCCAGGTGTTGTAGGGAGGTCATACAGACACGTGGAGGTCACACACACTACTCAGCCTCATCAGGAGCATGTCCAGGTGCTGTAGGGAGGTCATACAGACACGTGGAGGTCACACACACTACTCAGCCTCATCAGGAGCATGTCCAGGTGTTGTAGGGAGGTCATACAGACACGTGGAGGTCACACACACTACTCAGCCTCATCAGGAGCATGTCCAGGTGTTGTAGGGAGGTCATACAGGCCCGTGGAGGTCACACACACTACTCAGCCTCATCAGGAGCATGTCCAGGTGTTGTAGGGAGGCCATACAGGCCCGGGGAGGTCACACACACTACTCAGCCTCATCAGGAGCATGTCCAGGTGTTGTAGGGAGGTCATACAGACACGTGGAGGCCGCACACACTACTCAGCCTCATCAGGAGCATGCCCAGGTGTTGTTGGGAGGTCATACAGACACGTGGAGGTCACACACACTACTCAGCCTCATCAGGAGCATGTCCAGGTGTTGTAGGGAGGTCATACAGACACGTGGAGGTCACACACACTACTCAGCCTCATCAGGAGCATGCCCAGGTGTTGTAGGGAGGTCATACAGACACGTGGAGGTCACACACACTACTCAGCCTCATCAGGAGCATGTCCAGGTGTTGTAGGGAGGTCGTACAGGCCCGGGGAGGTCACACACACTACTCAGCCTCATCAGGAGCATGCCCAGGTGTTGTAGGGAGGTCATACAGACACGTGGAGGTCACACATACTACTCAGCCTCATCAGGAGCATGTCCAGGTGTTGTAGGGAGGTCATACAGGCCCGTGGAGGTCACACACAGTACTCAGCCTCATCAGGAGCATGTCCAGGCGTTGTAGGGAGGTCATACAGACACGTGGAGGTCACACACACTACTCAGCCTCATCAGGAGCATGTCCAGGTGTTGTAGGGAGGTCATACAGACACGTGGAGGCCACACACACTACTCAACCTCATCAGGAGCATGTCCAGGTGTTGTAGAGAGGCCATACAGACACGTGGAGGTCACACACACTACTCAGCCTCATCAGGAGCATGCCCAGGTGTTGTAGGGAGGTCATACAGACACGTGGAGACCACATACACTACCCAGCCTCATCAGGAGCATGTCCAGGTGTTGTAGGGAGGTCATACAGGTCCGTGGAGGTCACACACACTACTCAGCCTCATCAGGAGCATCTCCAGGTGTTGTAGGGAGGTCATACAGGCACGTGGAGGTCACACACTACTCAGCCTCATCAGGAGCATGTCCAGGTGTTGTAGGGAGGTCATACAGGCCCGGGGAGGTCACACACACTACTCAGCCTCATCAGGAGCATGCCCAGGTGTTGTAGGGAGGTCATACAGACACGTGGAGGTCACACACACTACTCAGCCTCATTAGGAGCATGTCCAGGTGTTGTAGGGAGGTCATACAGACACGTGGAGGTCACACACACTACTCAGCCTCATCAGGAGCATGCCCAGGTGTTGTAGGGAGGTCATACAGGCCCGGGGAGGTCACACACACTACTCAGCCTCATCAGGAGCATGTCCAGGTGTTGTAGGGAGGTCATACAGACACGTGGAGGTCACACACACTACTCAGCCTCATCAGGAGCATGGCCAGGTGATGTAGGGAGGTCATACAGGCCCGTGGAGGCCACACACACTACTCAGCCTCATCAGGAGCATGTCCAGGTGTTGTAGGGAGGTCATACAGACACGTGGAGGTCACACACTACTCAGCCTCATCAGGAGCATTCCCAGGTATTGTAGGGAGGTCATACAGACACGTGGAGGTCACACACACTACTCAGCCTCATCACGAGCATGTCCAGGTGTTGTAGGGAGGTCATACAGACACGTGGAGGTCACACACACTACTCAGCCTCATCAGGAGCATGTCCAGGTGCTGTAGGGAGGTCATACAGACACGTGGAGGTCACACACACTACTCAGCCTCATCAGGAGCATGTCCAGGTGTTGTAGGGAGGTCATACAGACACGTGGAGGTCACACACACTACTCAGCCTCATCAGGAGCATGTCCAGGTGTTGTAGGGAGGTCATACAGGCCCGTGGAGGTCACACACACTACTCAGCCTCATCAGGAGCATGTCCAGGTGTTGTAGGGAGGTTATACAGACACGTGGAGGTCACACACACTACTCAGCCTCATCAGGAGCATGTCCAGGTGTTGTAGGGAGGTCATACAGGCCCGTGGAGGTCACACACACTACTCAGCCTCATCAGGAGCATGTCCAGGTGTTGTAGGGAGGTCATACAGACACGTGGAGGTCACACACACTACTCAGCCTCATCAGGAGCATGCCCAGGTGTTGTAGGGAGGTCATACAGACACGTGGAGGTCACACACACTACTCAGCCTCATCAGGAGCATGTCCAGGTGCTGTAGGGAGGTCATACAGACACGTGGAGGTCACACACACTACTCAGCCTCATCAGGAGCATGGCCAGGTGATGTAGGGAGGTCATACAGGCCCGTGGAGGCCACACACACTACTCAGCCTCATCAGGAGCATGTCCAGGTGTTGTAGGGAGGTCATACAGACACGTGGAGGTCACACACTACTCAGCCTCATCAGGAGCATTCCCAGGTATTGTAGGGAGGTCATACAGCCACGTGGAGGTCACACACACTACTCAGCCTCATCACGAGCATGTCCAGGTGTTGTAGGGAGGTCATACAGACACGTGGAGGTCACACACACTACTCAGCCTCATCAGGAGCATGTCCAGGTGCTGTAGGGAGGTCATACAGACACGTGGAGGTCACACACACTACTCAGCCTCATCACGAGCATGTCCAGGTGTTGTAGGGAGGTCATACAGACACGTGGAGGTCACACACACTACTCAGCCTCATCAGGAGCATGTCCAGGTGCTGTAGGGAGGTCATACAGACACGTGGAGGTCACACACACTACTCAGCCTCATCAGGAGCATGTCCAGGTGTTGTAGGGAGGTCATACAGACACGTGGAGGTCACACACACTACTCAGCCTCATCAGGAGCATGTCCAGGTGTTGTAGGGAGGTCATACAGGCCGTGGAGGTCACACACACTACTCAGCCTCATCAGGAGCATGTCCAGGTGTTGTAGGGAGGTTATACAGACACGTGGAGGTCACACACACTACTCAGCCTTATCAGGAGCATGTCCAGGTGTTGTAGGGAGGTCATACAGGACCGTGGAGGTCACACACACTACTCAGCCTCATCAGGAGCATGCCCAGGTGTTGTAGGGAGGTCATACAGACACGTGGAGGTCACACACACTACTCAGCCTCATCAGGAGCATGTCCAGGTGTTGTAGGGAGGTCATACAGGCCTATGGAGGTCACACACACTACTCAGCCTCATCAGGAGCATGTCCAGGTGTTGTAGGGAGGTCATACAGGCCCGTGGAGGCCACACACACTTTTCAGCCTCATCAGGAGCATGTCCAGGTGTTGCAGGGAGGTCATGCAGGCCCGGGGAGGTCACACACACTACTCAGCCTCATCAGGAGCATGTCCAGGTGTTGTAGAGAGGCCGTACAGACACGTGGAGGCCACACACACTACTCAGCCTCATCAGGAGCATGTCCAGGTGTTGTAGGGAGGTCATACAGGCCCGTGGAGGTCACACATACTACTCAGTCTCATCAGGAGCATGTCCAGGTGTTGTAGGGAGGTCATACAGGCCCGGGGAGGTCACACACACTACTCAGCCTCATCAGGAGCATGCCCAGGTGTTGTAGGGAGGTCATACAGACACGTGGAGGTCACACACACTACTCAGCCTCATCCGGAGCATGTCCAGGTGTTGTAGGGAGGTCATACAGGCCTGTGGAGGTCACACACACTACTCAGCCTCATCCGGAGCATGTCCAGGTGTTGTAGGGAGGTCATACAGGCCAGTGGAGGTCACACACACTACTCAGCCTCATCCGGAGCATGTCCAGGTGTTGTAGGGAGGTCATACAGGCCTGTGGAGGTTCACCACAACACTACTCAGCCTCATCAGGAGCATGTCCAGGTGCTGTAGGGAGGTCATACAGACACGTGGAGGTCACACACACTACTCAGCCCCATCAGGAGCATGTCCAGGTGTTGTAGGGAGGTCATACAGACACGTGGAGGTCACACACACTACTCAGCCTCATCAGGAGCATGTCCAGGTGTTGTAGGGAGGTCATACAGGCCCGTGGAGGTCACACACACTACTCAGCCTCATCAGGAGCATGTCCAGGTGTTGTAGGGAGGTCATACAGACACGTGGAGGCCACATACACTATTCAGCCTCATCAGGAGCATGTCCATGGTGTTGTAGGGAGGTTATACAGACACGTGGAGGTCACACACACTACTCAGCCTCATCAGGAGCATGTCCAGGTGTTGTAGGGAGGTCATACAGACACGTGGAGGTCACACACACTACTCAGCCTCATCAGGAGCATGCCCAGGTGTTGTAGGGAGGTCGTACAGGCCCGGGGAGGTCACACACAACTACTCAGCCTCAATCAGGAGCATGTCCAGGTGCTGTAGGGAGGTCATACAGACACGTGGAGGTCACACACACTACTCAGCCTCATCAGGAGCATGTCCAGGTGTTGTAGGGAGGTCATACAGACACGTGGAGGTCACACACACTACTCAGCCTCATCAGGAGCATGTCCAGGTGTTGTAGGGAGGTCATACAGGCCTGTGGAGGTCACACACACTACTCAGCCTCATCAGGAGCATGTCCAGGTGTTGTAGGGAGGTCATACAGGCCTGTGGAGGTCACACACACTACTCAGCCTCATCAGGAGCATGTCCAGGTGTTGTAGGGAGGTCATACAGACACGTGGAGGCCGCACACACTACTCAGCCTCATCAGGAGCATGGCCAGGTGTTGTAGGGAGGTCATACAGACACGTGGAGGTCACACATACTACTCAGCCTCATCAGGAGCATGTCCAGGTGTTGTAGGGAGGTCATACAGACACGTGGAGGTCACACATACTACTCAGCCTCATCAGGAGCATCCCCAGGTGATGTAGGGAGGTCATACAGGCCCGTGGAGGCCACACACACTACTCAGCCTCATCAGGAGCATGTCCAGGTGTTGTAGGGAGGTCATACAGACACGTGGAGGTCACACATACTACTCAGCCTCATCAGGAGCATGTCCAGGTGTTGTAGGGAGGTCATACAGACATGTGGAGGTCACACATACTACTCAGCCTCATCAGGAGCATGTCCAGGTATTGTAGGGAGGTCATACAGACATGTGGAGGTCACACACACTACTCAGCCTCATCAGGAGCATGTCCAGGTGTTGTAGGGAGGTCATAGAGGCCCGGGGAGGTCACACACACTACTCAGCCTCATCAGGAGCATGCCCTGGTGTTGTAGGGAGGTCATACAGACCCGTGGAGGCCGCACACACTAGTCAGCCTCATCAGGAGCATGCCCAGGTGTTGTAGGGAGGCCATACAGGCCCGTGGAGATCACACACACTACTCAGCCTCATCAGGAGCATGTCCAGGTGTTGTAGGGAGGCCATACAGACACGTGGAGATCACACACACTACTCAGCCTCATCAGGAGCATGCCCAGGTGTTGTAGGGAGGTCATACAGACACGTGGAGGTCACACACACTACTCAGCCTCATCAGGAGCATGCCCAGGTGTTGTAGGGAGGTCGTACAGGCCCGGGGAGGTCACACACACTACTCAGCCTCATCAGGAGCATGTCCAGGTGCTGTAGGGAGGTCATACAGACACGTGGAGGTCACACACACTACTCAGCCTCATCAGGAGCATGTCCAGGTGTTGTAGGGAGGTCATACAGACACGTGGAGGTCACACACACTACTCAGCCTCATCAGGAGCATGTCCAGGTGTTGTAGGGAGGTCATACAGGCCTGTGGAGGTCACACACACTACTCAGCCTCATCAGGAGCATGTCCAGGTGTTGTAGGGAGGTCATACAGGCCTGTGGAGGTCACACACACTACTCAGCCTCATCAGGAGCATGTCCAGGTGATGTAGGAATGGTCGTACAGGCCCGTGGAGGTCACACACTACTCAGCCCCATCAGGAGCATGTCCAGGTGTTGTAGGGAGGTCATACAGACACGTGGAGGCCGCACACACTACTCAGCCTCATCAGGAGCATGGCCAGGTGTTGTAGGGAGGTCATACAGACACGTGGAGGTCACACATACTACTCAGCCTCATCAGGAGCATGTCCAGGTGTTGTAGGGAGGTCATACAGACACGTGGAGGTCACACATACTACTCAGCCTCATCAGGAGCATCCCCAGGTGATGTAGGGAGGTCATACAGGCCCGTGGAGGCCACACACACTACTCAGCCTCATCAGGAGCATGTCCAGGTGTTGTAGGGAGGTCATACAGACACGTGGAGGTCACACATACTACTCAGCCTCATCAGGAGCATGTCCAGGTGTTGTAGGGAGGTCATACAGACATGTGGAGGTCACACATACTACTCAGCCTCATCAGGAGCATGTCCAGGTATTGTAGGGAGGTCATACAGACATGTGGAGGTCACACACACTACTCAGCCTCATCAGGAGCATGTCCAGGTGTTGTAGGGAGGTCATAGAGGCCCGGGGAGGTCACACACACTACTCAGCCTCATCAGGAGCATGCCCTGGTGTTGTAGGGAGGTCATACAGACCCGTGGAGGCCGCACACACTAGTCAGCCTCATCAGGAGCATGCCCAGGTGTTGTAGGGAGGTCATACAGACATGTGGAGGTCACACATACTACTCAGCCTCATCAGGAGCATGTCCAGGTGTTGTAGGGAGGTCATACAGACATGTGGAGGTCACACACACTACTCAGCCTCATCAGGAGCATGTCCAGGTGTTGTAGGGAGGTCATACAGACACGTGGAGGTCACACATACTACTCAGCCTCATCAGGAGCATGTCCAGGTGTTGTAGGGAGGTCATACAGACATGTGGAGGTCACACATACTACTCAGCCTCATCAGGAGCATGTCCAGGTGTTGTAGGGAGGTCATACAGGCCCGGGGAGGTCACACACACTACTCAGCCTCATCAGGAGCATGCCCTGGTGTTGTAGGGAGGTCATACAGGCCCGTGGAGGCCGCACACACTAGTCAGCCTCATCAGGAGCATGCCCAGGTGCTGTAGGGAGGTCATACAGGCCCGTGGAGATCACACACACTACTCAGCCTCATCAGGAGCATGTCCAGGTGTTGTAGGGAGGTCATACAGGCACGTGGAGGTCACACACACTACTCAGCCTCATCAGGAGCATGCCCAGGTGTTGTAGGGAGGTCATACAGACACGTGGAGGTCACACACACTACTCAGCCTCATCAGGAGCATGTCCAGGTGTTGTAGGGAGGTCATACAGACACGTGGAGGCCGCACACACTACTCAGCCTCATCAGGAGCATGGCCAGGTGTTGTAGGGAGGTCATACAGACACGTGGAGGTCACACACAGTACTCAGCCTCATCAGGAGCATGTCCAGGTGTTGTAGGGAGGTCATACAGGCCCGGGGAGGTCACACACACTACTCAGTCTCATCAGGAGCATGTCCAGGTGTTATAGGGAGGTCATACAGACACGTGGAGGTCACACACACTACTCAGCCTCATCAGGAGCATGCCCAGGTGTTGTAGGGAGGTCATACAGACACGTGGAGGTCACACACACTACTCAGCCTCATCAGGAGCATGTCCAGGTGTTGTAGGGAGGTCATACAGACACGTGGAGGTCACACACACTACTCAGCCTCATCAGGAGCATGTCCAGGTGTTATAGGGAGGTCATACAGACACGTGGAGGTCACACACACTACTCAGCCTCATCAGGAGCATGCCCAGGTGTTGTAGGGAGGTCATACAGACACGTGGAGGTCACACACACTACTCAGCCTCATCAGGAGCATGGCCAGGTGTTGTAGGGAGGTCATACAGACACGTGGAGGTCACACACACTACTCAGCCTCATCAGGAGCATGTCCAGGTGATGTAGGAATGGTCGTACAGGCCCGTGGAGGTCACACACTACTCAGCCCCATCAGGAGCATGTCCAGGTGTTGTAGGGAGGTCATACAGACACGTGGAGGCCGCACACACTACTCAGCCTCATCAGGAGCATGTCCAGGTGTTGTAGGGAGGTCATACAGACACGTGGAGGTCACACATACTACTCAGCCTCATCAGGAGCATGTCCAGGTGTTGTAGGGAGGTCATACAGACACGTGGAGGTCACACATACTACTCAGCCTCATCAGGAGCATGTCCAGGTGTTGTAGGGAGGTCATACAGACATGTGGAGGTCACACATACTACTCAGCCTCATCAGGAGCATGTCCAGGTGTTGTAGGGAGGTCATAGAGGCCCGGGGAGGTCACACACACTACTCAGCCTCATCAGGAGCATGCCCTGGTGTTGTAGGGAGGTCATACAGACCCGTGGAGGCCGCACACACTAGTCAGCCTCATCAGGAGCATGTCCAGGTGTTGTAGGGAGGTCATACAGACACGTGGAGATCACACACACTACTCAGCCTCATCAGGAGCATGTCCAGGTGTTGTAGGGAGGTCATACAGGCACGTGGAGGTCACACACACTACTCAGCCTCATCAGGAGCATGCCCAGGTGTTGTAGGGAGGTCATACAGACACGTGGAGGTCACACACACTACTCAGCCTCATCAGGAGCATGCCCAGGTGTTGTAGGGAGGTCATACAGACACGTGGAGGTCACACACACTACTCAGCCTCATCAGGAGCATGTCCAGGTGTTGTAGGGAGGTCATACAGACACGTGGAGGTCACACATACTACTCAGCCTCATCAGGAGCATGTCCAGGTGTTGTAGGGAGGTCATACAGACACGTGGAGGTCACACATACTACTCAGCCTCATCAGGAGCATGTCCAGGTGTTGTAGGGAGGTCATACAGACACGTGGAGGTCACACATACTACTCAGCCTCATCAGGAGCATGTCCAGGTGTTGTAGGGAGGTCATACAGACATGTGGAGGTCACACATACTACTCAGCCTCATCAGGAGCATGTCCAGGTGTTGTAGGGAGGTCATACAGACATGTGGAGGTCACACACACTACTCAGCCTCATCAGGAGCATGTCCAGGTGTTGTAGGGAGGTCATACAGACACGTGGAGGTCACACATACTACTCAGCCTCATCAGGAGCATGTCCAGGTGTTGTAGGGAGGTCATACAGACATGTGGAGGTCACACATACTACTCAGCCTCATCAGGAGCATGTCCAGGTGTTGTAGGGAGGTCATACAGGCCCGGGGAGGTCACACACACTACTCAGCCTCATCAGGAGCATGCCCTGGTGTTGTAGGGAGGTCATACAGGCCCGTGGAGGCCGCACACACTAGTCAGCCTCATCAGGAGCATGCCCAGGTGTTGTAGGGAGGTCATACAGGCCCGTGGAGATCACACACACTACTCAGCCTCATCAGGAGCATGTCCAGGTGTTGTAGGGAGGTCATACAGGCACGTGGAGGTCACACACACTACTCAGCCTCATCAGGAGCATGTCCAGGTGTTGTAGGGAGGTCATACAGACACGTGGAGGTCACACACACTACTCAGCCTCATCAGGAGCATGTCCAGGTGTTGTAGGGAGGTCATACAGACACGTGGAGGTCACACACACTACTCAGCCTCATCAGGAGCATGCCCAGGTGTTGTAGGGAGGTCATACAGGCCCGGGGAGGTCACACACACTACTCAGCCTCATCAGGAGCATGTCCAGGTGTTGTAGGGAGGTCATACAGACACGTGGAGGTCACACACACTACTCAGCCTCATCAGGAGCATGTCCAGGTGTTATAGGGAGGTCATACAGACACGTGGAGGTCACACACACTACTCAGCCTCATCAGGAGCATGCCCAGGTGTTGTAGGGAGGTCATACAGGGCCGGGGAGGTCACACACACTACTCAGCCTCATCAGGAGCATGTCCAGGTGTTGTAGGGAGGTCATACAGGCCTGTGGAGGTCACACACACTACTCAGCCTCATCAGGAGCATGCCCAGGTGTTGTAGGGAGGTCATACAGGCACGTGGAGGTCACACACACTACTCAGCCTCATCAGGAGCATGTCCAGGTGTTGTAGGGAGGTCATACAGGCCCGTGGAGGTCACACACACTACTCAGCCTCATCAGGAGCATCTCCAGGTGTTGTAGGGAGGTCATACAGGCCCGTGGAGGTCACACACACTACTCAGCCTCATCAGGAGCATGTCCAGGTGTTGTAGGGAGGTCATACAGGCCCGGGGAGGTCACACACACTACTCAGCCTCATCAGGAGCATGTCCAGGTGTTGTAGGGAGGTCATACAGGCCCGTGGAGGTCACAAACACTACTCAGCCTCATCAGGAGCATGTCCAGGTGTTGTAGGGAGGTCATACAGGCCTGTGGAGGTCACACACTACTCAGCCTCATCAGGAGCATGTCCAGGTGTTGTAGGGAGGTCATACAGACACGTGGAGGCCGCACACACTACTCAGCCTCATCAGGAGCATGTCCAGGTGTTGTAGGGAGGTCATACAGGCCCGTGGAGGTCACACACACTACTCAGCCTCATCAAGAGCATGGCCAGGTGTTGTAGGGAGGTCATACAGACACATGGAGGTCACACACACTACTCAGCCTCATCAGGAGCATGCCCAGGTGTTGTAGGGAGGTCATACAGACATGTGGAGGTCACACATACTACTCAGCCTCATCAGGAGCATGTCCAGGTGTTGTAGGGAGGTCATACAGACACGTGGAGGCCACACACACTACTCAGCCTCATCAGGAGCATGTCCAGGTGTTGTAGGGAGGTCATACAGACACGTGGAGGCCACACACACTACTCAGCCTCATCAGGAGCATGCCCTGGTGTTGTAGGGAGGTCATACAGACACGTGGAGGCCACACACACTACTCAGCCTCATCAGGAGCATGTCCAGGTGTTGTAGGGAGGTCATACAGGCCCGTGGAGGTCACACACTACTCAGCCTCATCAGGAGCATGTCCAGGTGTTGTAGGGAGGTCATACAGACACGTGGAGGTCACACACACTACTCAGCCTCATCAGGAGCATGTCCAGGTGTTGTAGGGAGGTCATACAGACACGTGGAGGCCGCACACACTACTCAGCCTCATCAGGAGCATGTCCAGGTGTTGTAGGGAGGTCATACAGACACGTGGAGGTCACACATACTACTCAGCCTCATCAGGAGCATGTCCAGGTGTTGTAGGGAGGTCATACAGACACGTGGAGGCCGCACACACTACTCAGCCTCATCAGGAGCATGTCCAGGTGTTGTAGGGAGGTCATACAGACACGTGGAGGTCACACACACTACTCAGCCTCATCAGGAGCATGTCCAGGTGTTGTAGAGAGGTCATACAGACACGTGTAGGTCACACACACTACTCAACCTCATCAGGAGCATGTCCAGGTGTTGTAGGGAGGTCATACAGACACGTGGAGGTCACATACAGTACTCAGCCTCATCAGGAGCATGTCCAGGTGTTGTAGGGAGGTCATACAGACACGTGGAGGTCACACACACTACTCAGCCTCATCAGGAGCATGTCCAGGTGTTGTAGGGAGGCCATACAGGCCCGGGGAGGTCACACACACTACTCAGCCTCATCAGGAGCATGTCCAGGTGTTTTAGGGAGGCCATACAGACACGTGGAGGTCACACACACTACTCAGCCTCATCAGGAGCATGTCCAGGTGTTGTAGGGAGGTCATACAGACACGTGGAGGTCACACACACTACTCAGCCTCATCAGGAGCATGCCCAGGTGTTGTAGGGAGGTCATACAGACACGTGGAGGTCACACACACTACTCAGCCTCATCAGGAGCATGTCCAGGTGTTGTAGGGAGGTCATACAGACACGTGGAGGTCACACATACTACTCAGCCTCATCAGGAGCATGTCCAGGTGTTGTAGGGAGGTCACACAGACACGTGGAGGCCACACACACTACTCAGCCTCATCAGGAGCATGTCCAGGTGTTGTAGGGAGGTCATACAAACACGTGGAGGCCACACACACTACTCAGCCTCATCAGGAGCATGCCCTGGTGTTGTAGGGAGGTCATACAGACACGTGGAGGCCACACACACTACTCAGCCTCATCAGGAGCATGCCCAGGTGTTGTAGGGAGGTCATACAGGCCCGTGGAGGCCACACACACTACTCAGCCTCATCAGGAGCATGTCCAGGTGTTGTAGGGAGGTCATACAGCCACGTGGAGGTCACACACACTACTCAGCCTCATCAGGAGCATGTCCAGGTGTTGTAGGGAGGTCATACAGACACGTGGAGGTCACACACACTACTCAGCCTCATCAGGAGCATGCCCAGGTGTTGTAGGGAGGTCATACAGACCCGTGGAGGTCACACACACTACTCAGCCCCATCAGGAGCATGTCCAGGTGTTGTAGGGAGGTCATACAGACACGTGGAGGTCACACACACTACTCAGCCTCATCAGGAGCATGTCCAGGTGTTGTAGGGAGGTCATACAGACACGTGGAGGTCACACATACTACTCAGCCTCATCAGGAGCATGTCCAGGTGTTGTAGGGAGGTCATACAGGCCCGGGGAGGTCACACACACTACTCAGCCTCATCAGGAGCATGTCCAGGTGTTGTAGGGAGGTCATACAGGCCCGTGGAGGTCACACACACTACTCAGCCTCATCAGGAGCATGTCCAGGTGTTGTAGGGAGGTCATACAGACACGTGGAGGTCACACACACTACTCAGCCTCATCAGGAGCATGTCCAGGTGTTGTAGGGAGGTCATACAGACACGTGGAGGTCACACACACTACTCAACCTCATCAGGAGCATGTCCAGGTGTTGTAGGGAGGTCATACAGACACGTGGAGGTCACACACAGTACTCAGCCTCATCAGGAGCATGTCCAGGTGTTGTAGGGAGGTCATACAGACACGTGGAGGTCACACACACTACTCAGCCTCATCAGGAGCATGTCCAGGTGTTGTAGGGAGGTCATACAGGCCCGTGGAGGTCACACATACTACTCAGCCTCATCAGGAGCATGTCCAGGTGTTGTAGGGAGGCCATACAGGCCCGGGGAGGTCACACATACTACTCAGCCTCATCAGGAGCATGTCCAGGTGTTGTAGGGAGGCCACACAGACACGTGGAGGTCACACACACTACTCAGCCTCATCAGGAGCATGTCCAGGTGTTGTAGGGAGGCCATACAGGCCCGGGGAGGTCACACACACTACTCAGCCTCATCAGGAGCATGCCCAGGTGTTGTAGGGAGGTCATACAGACACGTGGAGGTCACACACACTACTCAGCCTCATCAGGAGCATGTCCAGGTGTTGTAGGGAGGTCATACAGACACGTGGAGGTCACACACACTACTCAGCCTCATCAGGAGCATGTCCAGGTGTTGTAGGGAGGTCATACAGGCCCGGGGAGGTCACACACACTACTCAGCCTCATCAGGAGCATGCCCAGGTGTTGTAGGGAGGTCATACAGACACGTGGAGGTCACACACACTACTCAGCCTCATCAGGAGCATGTCCAGGTGTTGTAGGGAGGTCATACAGACACGTGGAGGTCACACACACTACTCAGCCTCATCAGGAGCATGTCCAGGTGTTGTAGGGAGGTCATACAGGCCCGTGGAGGCCACACACACTACTCAGCCTCATCAGGAGCATGGCCAGGTGTTGTAGGGAGGTCATACAGCCACGTGGACGTCACACACACTACTCAGCCTCATCAGGAGCATGTCCAGGTGTTGTAGGGAGGTCATACAGGCCCGGGGAGGTCACACACACTACTCAGCCTCATCAGGAGCATGCCCAGGTGTTGTAGAGAGGTCATACAGACACGTGGAGGTCACACACAGTACTCAGCCTCATCAGGAGCATGCCCAGGTGTTGTAGGGAGGTCATACAGGCCCGGGGAGGTCACACACACTACTCAGTCTCATCAGGAGCATGTCCTGGTGTTGTAGGGAGGTCATACAGCCACGTGGAGGTCACACACACTACTCAGCCTCATCAAGAGCATGTCCAGGTGTTGTAGGGAGGTCATACAGACACGTGGAGGTCACACACACTACTCAGCCTCATCAGGAGCATGTCCAGGTGTTGTAGGGAGGTCATACAGGCCCGTGGAGGCCACACACACTACTCAGCCTCATCAGGAGCATGGCCAGGTGTTGTAGGGAGGTCATACAGCCACGTGGACGTCACACACACTACTCAGCCTCATCAGGAGCATGTCCAGGTGTTGTAGGGAGGTCATACAGGCCCGGGGAGGTCACACACACTACTCAGCCTCATCAGGAGCATGCCCAGGTGTTGTAGAGAGGTCATACAGACACGTGGAGGTCACACACAGTACTCAGCCTCATCAGGAGCATGCCCAGGTGTTGTAGGGAGGTCATACAGGCCCGGGGAGGTCACACACACTACTCAGTCTCATCAGGAGCATGTCCTGGTGTTGTAGGGAGGTCATACAGCCACGTGGAGGTCACACACACTACTCAGCCTCATCAAGAGCATGGCCAGGTGTTGTAGGGAGGTCATACAGACACGTGGAGGTCACACACACTACTCAGCCTCATCAGGAGCATGCCCAGGTGTTGTAGGGAGGTCATACAGGCCCGTGGAGGTCACACACACACTACTCAGCCTCATCAGGAGCATGTCCAGGTGTTGTAGGGAGGTCATACAGACACGAGGAGGCCGCACACACTACTCAGCCTCATCAGGAGCATGCCCAGATTTTGTAGGGAGATCATACAGACACGTGGAGGCCGCACACACTACTCAGCCTCATCAGGAGCATGCCCAAAATAGAAACCTTTTTACTTCCAGATGCAAAACTGAATTGTCTGTTCCTGAAGATGTCTCGGTCCCTCAGGGGTTAAATACAAACTTTAAGAAAAGCTCCAAATAGAAAACTGTGACCCACAAGAAACAAGACGAGACCGCAGCGCCCCCTAGTGCACACAGGCACCTACTAACCCCACATTACTGGTGAACGTGAATGAACAGGTCCATGTTTAGGATGGAAAAACTGCCGGGCAGGACTGACCCCTGGACTCTCTAATCCCTGTGACTCTCTAATCCCTGTGACTCTCTAATTCCCATGACTCTCTGATCCCTGTGACTCTCTAATCCCCGTGACTCTCTAATCCCTCTGACTCTCTAATCCCTGTGGACTCTCTAATCCCTGTGACTCCCTAATCCCTGTGACTCTCTAATCCCTGTGACTCTCTAATTCCCGTGACTCTCTAATCCCTCTGACTCTCTAATCCCTGTGGACTCTCTAATCCCTGTGACTCCCTAATCCCTGTGACTCCCTAATCCCTGTGACTCTCTAATCCCTGTGACTCTCTAATCCCAGTGACTCTCTAATCCCTGTAGACTCTCTAATACCTGTGACTCTCTAATCCCCGTGACTCCCTAATCCCTGTGACTCTCTAATCCCCGTGACTCTCTAATCCCTGTGGACTCCCTAATCCCTGTGGACTCTCTAATACCTGTAACTCCCTAATCCCTGTGACCTCTCTAATCCCTGTGGACTCTCTAATCCCTGTGACCTCTCTAATCCCTGTGGACTCTCTAATACCTGTAACTCCCTAATCCCTGTGACCTCTCTAATCCCTGTGGACTCTCTAATCCCTGTGACTCTCTAATCCCCGTGACTCCCTAATCCCTGTGACTCCCTAATCCCTGTGACTCCCTAATCCCCGTGACTCCCTAATCCCTGTGACCTCTCTAATCCCTGAGGACTCTCTAATCTCTGTGGACTCCCTAATCCCTGTGGACTCTCTAATCTCTGTGGACTCTCTAATCCCTGTGGACTCTCTAATCCCCGTGACTCCCTAATCCCCGTGACTCCCTAATCCCTGTGACCTCTCTAATCCCTGTGGACTCTCTAATCTCTGTGGACTCCCTAATCCCTGTGGACTCCCTAATCCCTGTGGACTCTCTAATCTCTGTGGACTCCCTAATCCCTGTGGACTCTCTAATCCCTGTGGACTCTCTAATCCCCGTGACTCCCTAATCCCTGTGACTCTCTAATCCCTGTGACTCCCTAATCCCTGAGACTCTCTAATCCCTGTGACTCTCTAATCCCCGTGAGTCTCTAATCCCTGTGGACTCTCTAATACCTGTAACTCCCTAATCCCTGTGACCTCTCTAATCCCTGTGGACTCTCTAATCCCTGTGACTCTCTAATCCCTGTGGACTCTCTAATACCTGTAACTCCCTAATCCCTGTGACCTCTCTAATCCCTGTGGACTCTCTAATCCCCGTGACTCTCTAATCCCCGTGACTCCCTAATCCCTGTGACTCCCTAATCCCCGTGACTCCCTAATCCCTGTGACCTCTCTAATCCCTGTGGACTCTCTAATCCCTGTGGACTCCCTAATCCCTGTGGACTCCCTAATCCCTGTGGACTCTCTAATCCCTGTGGACTCCCTAATCCCTGTGGACTCTCTAATCCCTGTGGACTCTCTAATCCCCGTGACTCCCTAATCCCCGTGACTCCCTAATCCCTGTGACTCTCTAATCCCTGTGGACTCTCTAATACCTGTGACTCTCTAATCTCTGTGGACTCTCTAATCCCTGTGGACTCTCTAATCCCTGTGACTCCCTAATCCCTGTGGACTCCCTAATCCCTGTGGACTCTCTAATCTCTGTGGACTCTCTAATCCCTGTGACTCTCTAATCCCTGTGACTCTCTAATCTCTGTGGACTCCCTAATCCCCGTGACTCCCTAATCCCTGTGACTCTCTAATCCCTGTGGACTCTCTAATCCCTGTGACTCTCTAATCTCTGTGGACTCCCTAATCCCCGTGACTCCCTAATCCCTGTGACTCTCTAATCCCTGTGGACTCCCTAATCCCTGTGGACTCTCTAATACCTGTGACTCTCTAATCTCTGTGGACTCTCTAATCCCTGTGGACTCTCTAATACCTGTGACTCTCTAATCTCTGTGGACTCTCTAATCCCTGTGGACTTTCTAATACCTGTGACTCTCTAATCTCTGTGGACTCTCTAATCCCTGTGACTCCCTAATACCTGTGACTCTCTAATCTCTGTGGACTCTCTAATCCCTGTGACTCCCTAATCCCTGTGACTCCCTAATCCCTGTGACTCTCTCATCCTTAGGGACTCTCCCTGCTTTGCTTTACTATCCCGGATTCTTTACCAATCTATATGGTCGACATAAATTCAGCCACAGAAATAGTGACAAACATCTTATTACGTATAGACAAGGGGGTGGAGACTGACATAACCATTGTCCAGAGCATCAGAGCCCCGAGAATCCCAATCACGGGTATTCCTAAAATAATGGCCTGTCCTTACACAGATCAGCTGATCGAAGAGGTCATGTGGTGTCACATTCATTGATCACATGACCTGTTTGAAGCGCAGTCCCATTCTAATGGAACCAAGGAGCAACATTTTGTACAACACGTGAGAATTGCAGCATACAGTACATGAAAGTTACCGGGAGCCGCACTGTCCTGAAGCAGCTGATCAGTGGGGGTCCCAGGTGTCTTAAGGATGGGCCATTAATATTAGAAAGTGGGTTCGCTTCTTACCAGGCAAGCCAGAGGCATCCACGTGTAGGCCCACTATGTCAGGCCACGCACACAGAGAGGAGTCTGAACAGGCCTGAGACCAGGGCTCCATGCCAGAACTTAGTAGATCCGGTCTAGTTCTTGTCTTCCACCTGGACTGCCACGCCCAATAGCCACAAGTCACCAAAAAGGAAAGCCAAGAGATGCAGAAGGCGAGGAAACTGATGGCTCCACACACTGCAACCTGGGCGAGCGACGTGATGGCCCCACACTGCAACCTGGGCGAGCGACATGATGGCCCCACACACTGCAACCTGGGCGAGCGACGTGATGGCCCCACACACTGCAACCTGGGCGAGCGACGTGATGGCCCCACACGCTGCAACCTGGGCGAGCGACGTGATGGCCCCACACTGCAACCTGGGCGAGCGACGTGATGGCCCCACACTGCAACCTGGGCGAGCGACGTGATGGCCCCACACTGCAACCTGGGCGAGCGACATGATGGCCCCACACACTGCAACCTGGGCGAGCGACGTGATGGCCCCACACACTGCAACCTGGGCGAGCGACGTGATGGCCCCACACACTGCAACCTGGGCGAGCGACGTGATGGCCCCACACGCTGCAACCTGGGCGAGCGACGTGATGGCCCCACACTGCAACCTGGGCGAGCGACGTGATGGCCCCACACTGCAACCTGGGCGAGCGACGTGATGGCCCCACACGCTGCAACCTGGGCGAGCGACGTGATGGCCCCACACGCTGCAACCTGGGCGAGCGACGTGATGGCCCCACACGCTGCAACCTGGGCGAGCGACGTGATGGCCCCACACGCTGCAACCTGGGCGAGCGACGTGATGGCCCCACACGCTGCAACCTGGGCGAGCGACGTGATGGCCCCACACGCTGCAACCTGGGCGAGCGACGTGATGGCCCCACACACACTGCAACCTGGGCGAGCGACGTGATGGCCCCACACACTGCAACCTCAGTGACCTTGTGCCAAAACACACATGGTGAGCCAACAGTGACTTTATGGACTCCACTCTGTCAGTATCTTGTGCTTCCATTAGTCTGGCTGGAGGGGTGTTGCAGTATTTTGTGGGGAGAGTGTCGCCTTATGGGGTCACCATGGTTATCTTTATTTGGCCTCTGTCACCACCATAACGCACATACCAGGCCCCGTATGAGAGTTTTCTGGTGAGGGCTCAGCACATACAACACGGGGACTTTGCTCTCTTTTACGCCATTCTCACCATTTTCCTGAAAGGGTTTGTGGTGAGGGGGACGAAGTATTTGGGGCTGCCAAATTTCTGATCATTTACTGGTTTATATAATGTCAGGAATCTCCACCAGCCTATAAGGGAGCGTTCACACGTGGGGATTTGGAGAGTGCCCTGTGTTTTGCCTTTATTAGGCAGCGACATATTCTATGTGCAGATTCCAATTCCACCCCGACATAGAAGGATCACTTTCCGCCTCCAGTTCTTTTCGAGGGCGTTCTCAGGCGAATCCGTCTATAGAACGAGCGGGACAATAAATGATCTTCTGCCTTACAATGAAATGGTCGGAAGATTCAACCTCTAATTCAGCGTCAAATTCCTACATGTGAACACCCCCTAAACTGGCACCTATTTCAGTGCAGGCGCGGCTGGAGAACCCCACGATTCATGTCCGGGTCAGTCCTCCAGCCGAGCGGGATCATTAACTCTGGAGTATTAATTGCCAGTCGTTAGAAGTAATTCTGTTATAGGGCGCTGGATGGTGTTATAGGGCACGGATAATGTCATATAGGGCCCCCCATTTTGCCTTGACGTCCCCCATGGGGTTCCCGGCCTGTCCTGATAAGTAATTCTGTTATACGGCACGGATAATATCATATAGGGCCCCCCATTTTGCTTTGACGCCCCCCATGGGGTTCCTGGCCTGTCCTGATAAGTAATTCTGTTATACGGCACGGATAATATCATATAGGGCCCCCCATTTTGCTTTGACGCCCCCCATGGGGTTCCCGGGCCTGTCCTGATAAGTAATTCTGTTATACGGCACGGATAATATCATATAGGGCCCCCCCATTTTGCCTTGACGTCCCCCATGGGGTTCCCGGCCTGTCCTGATAAGTAATTCTGTTATAGGGCACGGATAATATCATATAGGGCCCCCCATTTTGCTTTGACGCCCCCCATGGGGTTCCTGGCCTGTCCTGATAAGTAATTCTGTTATACGGCACGGATAATATCATATAGGGCCCCCCATTTTGCTTTGACGTCCCCCATGGGGTTCCTGGCCTGTCCTGATAAGTAATTCTGTTATAGGGCACGGATAATATCATATAGGGCCCCCCATTTTGCTTTGACGCCCCCCATGGGGTTCCCGGCCTGTCCTGATAAGTAATTCTGTTATAGGGCACGGATAATATCATATAGGGCCCCCCATTTTGCTTTGACGCCCCCCATGGGGTTCCTGGCCTGTCCTGATAAGTAATTCTGTTATACGGCACGGATAATATCATATAGGGCCCCCCATTTTGCTTTGACGCCCCCCATGGGGTTCCTGGCCTGTCCTGATAAGTAATTCTGTTATAGGGCACGGATAATATCATATAGGGCCCCCCCATTTTGCTTTGACGCCCCCCATGGGGTTTCCGGCCTGTCCTGATAAGTAATTCTGTTATAGGGCACGGATAATATCATATAGGGGCCCCCCATTTTGCTTTGACGCCCCCCATGGGGTTCCCGGCCTGTCCTGATAAGTAATTCTGTTATAGGGCACGGATAATGTCATATAGGGCCCCCCATTTTGCTTTGACGCCCCCCATGGGGTTCCTGGCCTGTCCTGATAAGTAATTCTGTTATAGGGCACGGATAATGTCATATAGGGCCCCCCATTTTGCTTTGACGCCCCCAGGGGGTTCCTGGCCTGTCCTGATAAGTAATTCTGTTATAGGGCACGGATAATATCATATAGGGCCC
Source organism: Leptodactylus fuscus (assembly GCF_031893055.1). NCBI lineage: Eukaryota > Metazoa > Chordata > Amphibia > Anura > Leptodactylidae > Leptodactylus > Leptodactylus fuscus. The sequence goes on along the minus strand of NC_134271.1, from coordinate 641,974 downwards.
CCCATTTTGCTTTGACGCCCCCCATGGGGTTCCTGGCCTGTCCTGATAAGTAATTCTGTTATACGGCACGGATAATATCATATAGGGCCCCCCATTTTGCTTTGACGCCCCCCATGGGGTTCCTGGCCTGTCCTGATAAGTAATTCTGTTATAGGGCACGGATAATATCATATAGGGCCCCCCCATTTTGCTTTGACGCCCCCCATGGGGTTTCCGGCCTGTCCTGATAAGTAATTCTGTTATAGGGCACGGATAATATCATATGGGGCCCCCCATTTTGCTTTGACGCCCCCCATGGGGTTCCCGGCCTGTCCTGATAAGTAATTCTGTTATAGGGCACGGATAATGTCATATAGGGCCCCCCATTTTGCTTTGACGCCCCCCATGGGGTTCCTGGCCTGTCCTGATAAGTAATTCTGTTATAGGGCACGGATAATGTCATATAGGGCCCCCCATTTTGCTTTGACGCCCCCCATGGGGTTCCTGGCCTGTCCTGATAAGTAATTCTGTTATAGGGCACGGATAATGTCATATAGGGCCCCCCATTTTGCTTTGACGCCCCCAGGGGGTTCCTGGCCTGTCCTGATAAGTAATTCTGTTATAGGGCACGGATAATGTCATATAGGGCCCCCCATTTTGCTTTGACGCCCCCAGGGGGTTCCTGGCCTGTCCTGATAAGTAATTCTGTTATAGGGCACGGATAATGTCATATAGGCCCCCCCCCCATTTTGCTTTGACGCCCCCCATGGGGTTCCCGGCCTGTCCTGATAAGTAATTCTGTTATAGGGCACGGATAATGTCATATAGGGCCCCCCATTTTGCTTTGACGCCCCCCATGGGGTTCCTGGCCTGTCCTGATAAGTAATTCTGTTATAGGGCACGGATAATGTCATATAGGGCCCCCCATTTTGCTTTGACGCCCCCCATGGGGTTCCTGGCCTGTCCTGATAAGTAATTCTGTTATAGGGCACGGATAATGTCATATAGGGCCCCCCATTTTGCTTTGACGCCCCCAGGGGGTTCCTGGCCTGTCCTGATAAGTAATTCTGTTATAGGGCACGGATAATGTCATATAGGGCCCCCCATTTTGCTTTGACGCCCCCAGGGGGTTCCTGGCCTGTCCTGATAAGTAATTCTGTTATAGGGCACGGATAATGTCATATAGGCCCCCCCCCCCATTTTGCTTTGACGCCCCCCATGGGGTTCCTGGCCTGTCCTGATAAGTAATTCTGTTATAGGGCACGGATAATATCATATAGGGCCCCCCATTTTGCTTTGACGCCCCCATGGGGTTCCCGGCCTGTCCTGATAAGTAATTCTGTTATAGGGCACGGATAATGTCATATAGGGGCCCCCCATTTTGCTTTGACGCCCCCATGGGGTTCCCGGCCTGTCCTGATAAGTAATTCTGTTATAGGGCACGGATAATGTCATATAGGGCCCCCCATTTTGCTTTGACGCCCCCATGGGGTTCCCGGCCTGTCTTTTTGGATCCAATAGTGTAAATAAATCCATTTTCCCTGCAGTTCACCTCTTGTCCGCTAGATGTCACACCGCACCGCCTGTGCAGCTTTATTTACCTTCCCCCATAGGCGTCTCTCCACCCGGAAGTGCAGAGTTAAATGTTTCCCTCACACACGGGGGCTGCGCTCTTGGTTCCGGGGGAGGTGACACGTGGCTCCCACAGGGGGGCGGAGATTTGGGCGGAGGAGTTCGGGGATGGCCGGGACCGAGAGACGGAGCAGGAGCCGGGACGGGAGTTGTTGTGGTACGTGCGGCTGTAGTCGGGCTGTAGTCGGCTGTGAGGTGCAGTCTGGGGGTCGCTCTGGTCCCTGCTGGGCTTTACATGGCCCACCAGACTGAACAACTAGAAAAGCTGCAGAGTTGTGGGACTACAAGTCTCAGCAAGTCCTGGAATCCTTCTCTGCCATGTTTGTCTGCCTTGTCCAGGAGTTGTGGGACTACAAGGCTCAGCTTCACCTCTTCACTAACTCACTTTGCAGGCAGAAAGGTTGGAAACTGCTGGTACTTGTAGTTCTGCCCTCGTCACCTGGGGGATGGGGAGCGGAGGAAGGGATGAGACCGTCCCCTGTGATCTCAAGGATTCCCCATGGCAATGGTGGCCAGACCTCAGGCCAAAATCAGTGCAAAAAAGTTTCTTGATCCAGTGGCCAATTATACGATATAGGGGGTGCGGCCGGTTCTAGATGATGGGGAGGGGGGGATTCTAGATGTGGCTGGTTCTAGATGATGGGACGGGGGTGCGGCCGGTTCTAGATGATGGGGAGGGGGGGATTCTAGATGTGGCTGGTTCTAGATGATGGGGCGGGGGTGCGGCCGGTTCTAGATGATGGGGCGGGGGTGCGGCCGGTTCTAGATGATGGGGAGGGGGGGATTCTAGATGATGGGGAGGAGGGGATTCTAGATGTGGCTGGTTCTAGATGATGGGGCGGGGGTGCGGCCGGTTCTAGATGATGGGGAGGGGGGGATTCTAGATGTGGCTGGTTCTAGATGATGGGGCGGGGGTGCGGCCGGTTCTAGATGATGGGGCGGGGGTGCGGCCGCTTCTAGATGATGGGGCGGGGGTGCGGCCGGTTCTAGATGATGGGGCGGGGGTGCGGCCGGTTCTAGATGATGGGGCGGGGGGGATTCTAGATGTGGCTGGTTCTAGATGATGGGGCGGGGGTGCGGCCGGTTCTAGATGATGGGACGGGGGTGCGGCCGGTTCTAGATGATGGGGAGGGGGGGATTCTAGATGTGGCTGGTTCTAGATGATGGGGCGGGGGTGCGGCCGGTTCTAGATGATGGGGCGGGGGTGCGGCCGGTTCTAGATGATGGGGAGGGGGGGATTCTAGATGATGGGGAGGAGGGGATTCTAGATGTGGCTGGTTCTAGATGATGGGGCGGGGGTGCGGCCGGTTCTAGATGATGGGGAGGGGGGGATTCTAGATGTGGCTGGTTCTAGATGATGGGGCGGGGGTGCGGCCGGTTCTAGATGATGGGGCGGGGGTGCGGCCGCTTCTAGATGATGGGGCGGGGGTGCGGCCGGTTCTAGATGATGGGGCGGGGGTGCGGCCGGTTCTAGATGATGGGGCGGGGGGGATTCTAGATGTGGCTGGTTCTAGATGATGGGGCGGGGGTGCGGCCGGTTCTAGATGATGGGACGGGGGTGCGGCCGATTCTAGATGATGGGGAGGGGGGGATTCTAGATGTGGCTGGTTCTAGATGATGGGGCGGGGGTGCGGCCGGTTCTAGATGATGGGGCGGGGGTGCGGCCGGTTCTAGATATTGGGACGGGGGTGCGGCCGATTCTAGATGATGGGGAGGGGGGGATTCTAGATGTGGCTGGTTCTAGATGATGGGGCGGGGGTGCGGCCGGTTCTAGATGATGGGACGGGGGTGCGGCCGATTCTAGATGATGGGGAGGGGGGGATTCTAGATGTGGCTGGTTCTAGATGATGGGGCGGGGGTGCGGCCGGTTCTAGATGATGGGGCGTGGGTGCGGCCGGTTCTAGATGATGGGGCGGGGGTGCGGCCGGTTCTAGATGATGGGGCGGGGGTGCGGCTGGTTCTAGATGATGGGGCGGGGGTGCGGCCGGTTCTAGATGTGGCTGGTTCTAGATGTTAGCATCTGAAATTTAGTGGCCTTTTATAAATGTCTCCTCTAGAGCAGGAGTCTCTGACAGATAATTACGTTCTGTCCTCAAGGCGGCGCTCTGTGTTGGTGTCTTTGGCGCTCTATGTTGGTGTCTTTGGCGCTCTGTGTTGGTGTCTTTGGCGCTTTGTGTTGGTGTCTTTGGCGCTCTGTGTTGGTGGCTTTGGCGCTCTGTGTTGGTGGCTTTGGCGCTCTGTGTTGGTGGCTTTGGCGCTCTGTGTTGGTGTCTTTGGCGCTCTGTTGGTGGCTTTGGCACTCTTTGTTGGTGTCTTTGGCGCTCTGTGTTGGTGGCTTTGGCGCTCTGTTGGTGTCTTTGGCACTCTTTGTTGGTGTCTTTGGCGCTCTATGTTGGTGTCTTTGGCGCTCTGTGTTGGTGGCTTTGGCGCTCTGTTGGTGGCTTTGGCACTCTTTGTTGGTGTCTTTGGCGCTCTGTGTTGGTGGCTTTGGCGCTCTGTTGGTGTCTTTGGCACTCTTTGTTGGTGTCTTTGGCGCTCTGTTGGTGTCTTTGGCGCTCTGTGTTGGTGTCTTTGGCGCTCTGTGTTGGTGTCTTTGGCGCTCTGTGTTGGTGTCTTTGGCGCTCTGTTGGTGTCTTTGGCGCTCTATGTTGGTGTCTTTGGCGCTCTGTGTTGGTGTCTTTGGCGCTCTGTGTTGGTGTCTTTGGTGCTCTGTTGGTGTCTTTGGCGCTCTATGTTGGTGTCTTTGGCGCTCTATGTTGGTGTCTTTGGCGCTCTGTGTTGGTGTCTTTGGCGCTCTGTGTTGGTGTCTTTGGCGCTCTGTTGGTGTCTTTGGCGCTCTGTGTTGGTGTCTTTGGCGCTCTGTGTTGGTGTCTTTGGCGCTCTATGTTGGTGTCTTTGGCGCTCTGTTGGTGTCTTTGGCGCTCTGTTGGTGTCTTTGGCGCTCTAGGTTACCTTTCCTTTCGGTCATTATTGGTCGTTCTGGACGACGTTTCTTTCCTGACCCCAGTATCGCACTCCTCACATATAAACCACAGTGAGTTGTGAAGGTATTTCTCGTGTTATGTGGCTGAGTTGGCGCCTGTGCCCGGGGTCATTATTTCCGTGTAGTTCTACCAGCACTGGGTGTGTAAATTAATGTCAGACAAATCCTGTGATATCCGGCAGGTACAACATGTGAGCAGCAAACCTGTTATGTGAGGTTACAGCAGGGAATCCATCCCCTGGAGCCTTGTTACTGACAGGATGGAGGATTAGAGCTTGTGCCGCTGTCTGTGGTGTCACCTGCAGGTACTGGAGCCGCACAGGTCAGGTCTGAGCCTTGTTACTGGCAGGTTGGAGGATTAGAGCTTGTGCCGCTGTCCGTGGTGTCACCTGCATGTACTGGAGCCGCACAGGTCAGGTCTGAGCCTTGTTACTGGCAGGTTGGAGGATTAGAGCTTGTACCGCTGTCTATGGTGTCACCTGCAGGTACTGGAGCCGCACAGGTCAGGTCTGAGCCTTGTTACTGGCAGGTTGGAGGATTAGAGCTTGTACCGCTGTCTATGGTGTCACCTGCAGGTACTGGAGCCGCACAGGTCAGGTCTGAGCCTTGTTACTGGCAGGTTGGAGGATTAGAGCTTGTGCCGCTGTCTGTGGTGTCACCTGCAGGTACTGGGGCCGCACAGGTCAGGTCTGAGCCTTGTTACTGGCAGGTTGGAGGATTAGAGCTTGTGCCGCTGTCTGTGGTGTCACCTGCAGGTACTGGAGCCGCACAGGTCAGGTCTGAGCCTTGTTACTGGCAGGATGGAGGATTAGAGCTTGTGCCGCTGTCTGTGGTGTCACCTGCAGGTACTGGAGCCGCACAGGTCAGGTCTGAGCCTTGTTACTGACAGGATGGAGGATTAGAGCTTGTGCCGCTGTCTGTGGTGTCACCTGCAGGTACTGGAGCCGCACAGGTCAGGTCTGAGCCTTGTTACTGGCAGGTTGGAGGATTAGAGCTTGTGCCGCTGTCCGTGGTGTCACCTGCATGTACTGGAGCCGCACAGGTCAGGTCTGAGCCTTGTTACTGGCAGGTTGGAGGATTAGAGCTTGTACCGCTGTCTATGGTGTCACCTGCAGGTACTGGAGCCGCACAGGTCAGGTCTGAGCCTTGTTACTGACAGGATGGAGGATTAGAGCTTGTGCCGCTGTCTGTGGTGTCACCTGCAGGTACTGGGGCCGCACAGGTCAGGTCTGAGCCTTGTTACTGGCAGGTTGGAGGATTAGAGCTTGTGCCGCTGTCTGTGGTGTCACCTGCAGGTACTGGGGCCGCACAGGTCAGGTCTGAGCCTTGTTACTGGCAGGTTGGAGGATTAGAGCTTGTGCCGCTGTCTATGGTGTCACCTGCAGGTACTGGAGCCGCACAGGTCAGGTCTGAGCCTTGTTACTGACAGGATGGAGGATTAGAGCTTGTGCCGCTGTCCGTGGTGTCACCTGCAGGTAATGGAGCCGCACAGGTCAGGTCTGAGCCTTGTTACTGGCAGGTTGGAGGATTAGAGCTTGTGCCGCTGTCTGTGGTGTCACCTGCAGGTACTGGAGCCGCACAGGTCAGGTCTGAGCCTTGTTACTGGCAGGTTGGAGGTTTAGAGCTTGTGTCGCTGTCTATGGTGTCACCTGCAGGTACTGGAGCCGCACAGGTCAGGTCTGAGCCTTGTTACTGGCAGGATGGAGGATTAGAGCTTGTGCCGCTGTCTGTGGTGTCACCTGCAGGTACTGGAGCAGCACAGGTCAGGTCTGAGCCTTGTTACTAGCAGGTTGGAGGATTAGAGCTTGTGCCGCTGTCTATGGTGTCACCTGCAGGTACTGGAGCAGCACAGGTCAGGTCTGAGCCTTGTTACTGGCAGGTTGGAGGATTAGAGCTTGTGCCGCTGTCTGTGGTGTCACCTGCATGTACTGGAGCCGCACAGGTCAGGTCTGAGCCTTGTTACTGACAGGATGGAGGATTAGAGCTTGTGCCGCTGTCCGTGGTGTCACCTGCAGGTAATGGAGCCGCACAGGTCAGGTCTGAGCCTTGTTACTGGCAGGTTGGAGGATTAGAGCTTGTGCCGCTGTCTGTGGTGTCACCTGCAGGTACTGGAGCCGCACAGGTCAGGTCTGAGCCTTGTTACTGGCAGGTTGGAGGATTAGAGCTTGTGCCGCTGTCTATGGTGTCACCTGCAGGTACTGGAGCCGCACAGATCAGGTCTGAGCCTTGTTACTGGCAGGATGGAGGATTAGAGCTTGTACCGCTGTCTATGGTGTCACCTGCAGGTACTGGAGCCGCACAGGTCAGGTCTGAGCCTTGTTACTGACAGGTTGGAGGATTAGAGCTTGTACCGCTGTCTATGGTGTCACCTGCAGGTACTGGAGCCACACAGGTCAGGTCTGAGCCTTGTTACTGACAGGTTGGAGGATTAGAGCTTGTACCGCTGTCTGTGGTGTCACCTGCAGGTACTGGGGCCGCACAGGTCAGGTCTGAGCCTTGTTACTAGCAGGTTGGAGGATTAGAGCTTGTACCGCTGTCTGTGGTGTCACCTGCAGGTACTGGAGCCGCACAGATCAGGTCTGAGCCTTGTTACTGGCAGGTTGGAGGATTAGAGCTTGTACCGCTGTCTATGGTGTCACCTGCAGGTACTGGAGCCGCACAGGTCAGGTCTGAGCCTTGTTTCTGGCAGGTTGGAGGATTAGAGCTTGTGCCGCTGTCTGTGGTGTCACCTGCAGGTACTGGAGCCGCACAGGTCAGGTCTGAGCCTTGTTACTGACAGGATGGAGGATTAGAGCTTGTACCGCTGTCTGTGGTGTCACCTGCAGGTACTGGAGCCGCACAGGTCAGGTCTGAGCCTTGTTACTGACAGGATGGAGGATTAGAGCTTGTACCGCTGTCTGTGGTGTCACCTGCAGGTACTGGAGCCGCACAGATCAGGTCTGAGCCTTGTTACTGGCAGGTTGGAGGATTAGAGCTTGTACTGCTGTCTATGGTGTCACCTGCAGGTACTGGAGCCGCACAGATCAGGTCTGAGCCTTGTTACTGGCAGGTTGGAGGATTAGAGCTTGTACCGCTGTCTATGGTGTCACCTGCAGGTACTGGGGCCGCACAGGTCAGGTCTGAGCCTTGTTACTGGGAGGTTGGAGGATTAGAGCTTGTACCGCTGTCTGTGGTGTCACCTGCAGGTACTGGGGCCGAACAGGTCAGGTCTGAGCCTTGTTACTGGCAGGATGGAGGATTAGAGCTTGTGCCGCGGTCTGTGGTGTCACCTGCAGGTACTGGAGCCGCACAGGTCAGGTCTGAGCCTTGTTACTAGCAGGTTGGAGGATTAGAGCTTGTGCCCGCTGTCTGTGGTGTCACCTGCAGGTACTGGAGCCGCACAGGTCAGGTCTGAGCCTTGTTACTGGCAGGTTGGAGGATTAGAGCTTGTGCCGCTGTCTGTGGTGTCACCTGCAGGTAATGGGGCCGCACAGGTCAGGTCTGAGCCTTGTTACTAGCAGGTTGGAGGATTAGAGCTTGTGCCGCTGTCTGTGGTGTCACCTGCAGGTACTGGAGCCGCACAGATCAGGTCTGAGCCTTGTTACTAGCAGGTTGGAGGATTAGAGCTTGTGCCGCTGTCTGTGGTGTCACCTGCAGGTACTGGAGCCGCACAGGTCAGGTCTGAGCCTTGTTACTGGGAGGATTAGAGCTTGTGCCGCTGTCTGTGGTGTCACCTGCAGGTACTGGAGCCGCACAGGTCAGGTCTGAGCCTTGTTACTAGCAGGTTGGAGGATTAGAGCTTGTGCCCGCTGTCTGTGGTGTCACCTGCAGGTAATGGGGCCGCACAGGTCAGGTCTGAGCCTTGTTACTGGCAGGTTGGAGGATTAGAGCTTGTGCCGCTGTCTGTGGTGTCACCTGCAGGTACTGGAGCCGCACAGATCAGGTCTGAGCCTTGTTACTAGCAGGTTGGAGGATTAGAGCTTGTGCCGCTGTCTATGGTGTCACCTGCAGGTACTGGAGCCGCACAGGTCAGGTCTGAGCCTTGTTACTGGCAGGTTGGAGGATTAGAGCTTGTGCCCGCTGTCTGTGGTGTCACCTGCAGGTACTGGGGCCGCACAGGTCAGGTCTGAGCCTTGTTACTGGGAGGATGGAGGATTAGAGCTTGTGCCGCTGTCTGTGCTGACACCTGCAGGTACTGGAGCCGCACAGGTCAGGTCCGAGCCTTGTTACTAGCAGGTTGGAGGATTAGAGCTTGTGCCGCTGTCTGTGGTGTCACCTGCAGGTAATGGGGCCGCACAGGTCAGGTCTGAGCCTTGTTACTAGCAGGTTGGAGGATTAGAGCTTGTGACGCTGTCTGTGGTGTCACCTGCAGGTACTGGAGCCGCACAGGTCAGGTCTGAGCCTTGTTACTGGGAGGATGGAGGATTAGAGCTTGTGCCGCTGTCTGTGGTGTCACCTGCAGGTACTGGAGCCGCACAGGTCAGGTCTGAGCCTTGTTACTAGCAGGTTGGAGGATTAGAGCTTGTGCCTCTGTCTGTGGTGTCACCTGCAGGTACTGGAGCCGCACAGATCAGGTCTGAGCCTTGTTACTAGCAGGTTGGAGGATTAGAGCTTGTGCCGCTGTCTGTGGTGTCACCTGCAGGTACTGGAGCCGCACAAGTCAGGTCTGAGCCTTGTTACTGGCAGGATGGAGGATTAGAGCTTGTGCCGCTGTCTGTGGTGTCACCTGCAGGTACTGGAGCCGCACAGGTCAGGTCTGAGCCTTGTTACTGGGAGGATGGAGGATTAGAGCTTGTGCCGCTGTCTGTGGTGTCACCTGCAGGTACTGGAGCCGCACAGGTCAGGTCTGAGCCTTGTTACTAGCAGGTTGGAGGATTAGAGCTTGTGCCGCTGTCTGTGGTGTCACCTGCAGGTACTGGGGCCGCACAGGTCAGGTCTGAGCCTTGTTACTGGGAGGATGGAGGATTAGAGCTTGTGCTGCTGTCTGTGCCGACACCTGCAGGTACTGGAGCCGCACAGGTCAGGTCCAAGCCTTGTTACTAGCAGGTTGGAGGATTAGAGCTTGTGCCGCTGTCTGTGGTGTCACCTGCAGGTAATGGGGCCGCACAGGTCAGGTCTGAGCCTTGTTACTAGCAGGTTGGAGGATTAGAGCTTGTACCGTTGTCTGTGGTGTCACCTGCAGGTACTGGGGCCGCACAGATCAGGTCTGAGCCTTGTTACTGGCAGGTTGGAGGATTAGAGCTTGTACCGCTGTCTGTGGTGTCACCTGCAGGTACTGGAGCCGCACAGGTCAGGTCTGAGCCTTGTTACTGGCAGGTTGGAGGATTAGAGCTTGTACCGCTGTCTGTAGTGTAACCTGCAGGTACTGGAGCCGCACAGGTCAGGTCTGAGCCTTGTTACTGGCAGGATGGAGGATTAGAGCTTGTGCCGCTGTCTGTGGTGTCACCTGCAGGTATTGGGGCCGAGCGTGGAGCCGCACAGGTCAGGCCTGAGCCTTGTTACTGGCAGGATGGAGGATTAGAGCTTGTGCCGCTGTCTATGGTGTCACCTGCAGGTACTGGGGCCGCACAGGTCTGAGCCTTGTTACTGGCAGGATGGAGGATTAGAGCTTGTGCCGCTGTCTGTGGTGTCACCTGCAGGTACTGAAGCCGCACAGGTCAGGTCTGAGCCTTGTTTCTGGCAGGATGGAGGATTAGAGCTTGTGCCGCTGTCTGTGGTGTCACCTGCAGGTACTGGAGCCGCACAGGTCAGGTCTGAGCCTTGTTACTGGCAGGTTGGAGGATTAGAGCTTGTGCCGCTATCTGTGGTGTCACCTGCAGGTACTGGAGCCGCACAGGTCAGGTCTGAGCCTTGTTACTGGCAGGTTGGAGGATTAGAGCTTGTACTGCTGTCTATGGTGTCACCTGCAGGTAATGGAGCCGCACAGGTCAGGTCCGAGCCTTGTTACTGGCAGATTGGATATTTAGAGCTTGTGCCGCTGTCCGTGGTGTCACCTGCAGGTACAGGAGCCGCACAGGTCCGAGCCTTGTTACTGGCAGGATTGAGGATTAGAGCTTGTGCCGCTGTCCGTGGTGTCACCTGCAGGTACTGGGGCCGCACAGGTCAGGTCTGAGCCTTGTTACTGGCAGGATGGAGGATTAGAGCTTGTGCCGCTGTCCGTGGTGTCACCTGCAGTTATTGGGGCCGAGCGTGGAGCCGCACAGGTCAGGTCTGAGCCTTTTCCCCGTTTTTCCTCATTTACCTTCCTTCAGTCTCTTTTTGTCTTCTGTTTGGCTCGGGTTGTGCTTCGTGCGTGTTGTGTGATGTTAGGTCATAGTGTAGCGGTGATGATATATCTAGGATTAGTGTGTCTGTTGGGGGTTTGAGGTTATGTTCTAAGGGGTTGCTGAAGGACCAAGGCTCCATTACTTTGAGGGCTAAGGTTGCACCCTAAGGAGTTACTCTGGAGCAGTATGGGGTCACTCAGGGTGTGGGGTTGCAGCCTGTGAGTTTTCTTAGCACCGGGTCACCTCTCTACAGTTACTCCATATCTTACAAGGTTGTGTCCGGCGGGGGTCATGAGCGGTTGACCTTACACCCCTCAGTGTCACTTGGGGTTCCGAGCATTTTACAGCAGTCAGGGTATATTCACATGGCAGAAGACAACCTTGACTTTTTCCGTGTGTCCATGCCCTTAGCGTTACTCACCTCCAAGCATACGCCCTGATATTTCTCCGAGTCTCGCCTGCTGCTGCGGCCATGCGGTGCAGCCATGGCTGTTTCTTAGCGGTCTTGTTCATGCTTCCTACACCTGTCCTGGTTACTGACTGCCCTTATCGCGGTATCGGTTGTGTCACATGAGTTTAAGTACAGACGCTACTGTCGGCCTTTACCGTCTCTTTAACCCTTTCTCCCCCTCTCTCTATCTCTCCATAGGATGATGTGGCACAGGATCGTACCCTGGCTGCCCCTTGCATGTTTGCTCTTCCACCATAGTTCTGGTTGTGTTCCAGGAAGCCGCTCCTGTGAAAATGTCAACACCTCCTCCTTGGACGCCTGGATCTGCTCTCTGATTGGCTCTTTGCTGGTGGGACTAAGTGGGGTCTTTCCGCTCTTAGTAATTCCTGTTGAAGCAGGTGCTGCGCTTCGATCTGAAGGTACGGACAGCTTACAAGTGCTTGTATGATCCTCACTGTCTCCAGATTTAGCTGGGTCATCTGGAGCCGAAGTTATGGCCCCCATAGAAGGCTGTGCCCCCCCCCCCCCCTGTACCTCCATATGACTAGACCACTGGTTCTTAACCTTGTTTGAGGTCCCGACCCCACCAGTCTCATCTGCACATTCACCAGACCCTTCTTTAGTCATAAATCAAATATGATTTTTTTCCAAATTCAAGACATAGGTGTATGGTCTATTACTGGGACACAAAATGAACCGGGCATAGGGCCTAGGGTGCGATGGAACCCCGGATAAGAACCACTGCACTAGATGGATGCTGTACTATGGAGATATCCATCCCCAATAAGAATACCTCTGCAGGACAGTATACGGCAGGAGATGGTGCCTATGGCTCTGCAGTACAGGACAGTATATGGGAGGAGACGGTGCCTATGGCTCTGCAGGACAGGACAGTATATGGGAGGAGACGGTGCCTATGGCTCTGCAGTACAGGACAGTATATGGGAGGAGACGGTGCCTATGGCTCTGCAGTACAGGATAGTATATGGGAGGAGACGGTGCCTATGGCTCTGCAGTACAGGACAGTATATGGGAGGAGACGGTGCCTATGGCTCTGCAGTACAGGACAGTATATGGGAGGAGACGGTGCCTATGGCTCTGCAGGACAGGATAGTATATGGGAGGAGACGGTGCCTATGGCTCTGCAGTACAGGACCATATATGGGAGGAGACGGTGCCTATGGCTCTGCAGGACAGGATAGTATATGGGAGGAGACGGTGCCTATGGCTCTGCAGGACAGGACCATATATGGGAGGAGACGGTGCCTATGGCTCTGCAGGACAGGATAGTATATGGGAGGAGACGGTGCCTATGGCTCTGCAGGACAGGACCATATATGGGAGGAGACGGTGCCTATGGCTCTGCAGTACAGGACAGTATATGGGAGGAGAAGGTGCCTATGGCTCTGCAGGACAGGACAGTATATGGGAGGAGACGGTGCCTATGGCTCTGCAGTACAGGACAGTATATGGAGGAGACGGTGCCTATGGCTCTGCAGGACAGGATAGTATATGGGAGGAGACGGTGCCTATGGCTCTGCAGGACAGGACCATATATGGGAGGAGACGGTGCCTATGGCTCTGCAGTACAGGACAGTATATGGGAGGAGAAGGTGCCTATGGCTCTGCAGGACAGGACAGTATATGGGAGGAGATGGTGCCTATGGCTCTGCAGTACAGGACAGTATATGGGAGGAGACGGTGCCTATGGCTCTGCAGGACAGGACAGTATATGGGAGGAGACGGTGCCTATGGCTCTGCAGGACAGTATATGGGAGGAGACGGTGCCTATGGCTCTGCAGGACAGGATAGTATATGGGAGGAGACGGTGCCTATGGCTTTGCAGGACAGGATAGTATATGGGAGGAGACGGTGCCTATGGCTTTGCAGTACAGGACAGTATATGGGAGGAGACGGTGCCTATGGCTCTGCGGGACAGGATAGTATATGGGAGGAGACGGTGCCTATGGCTCTGCAGTACAGGATAGTATATGGGAGGAGACAGTGCCTATGGCTCTGCAGGACAGGACAGTATATGGGAGGAGACGGTGCCTATGGCTCTGCAGGACAGGATAGTATATGGGAGGAGACGGTGCCTATGGCTCTGCAGTACAGGATAGTATATGGGAGGAGACGGTGCCTATGGCTCTGCAGGACAGGACAGTATATGGGAGGAGACGGTGCCTATGGCTCTGCAGTACAGGACCATATATGGGAGGAGACGGTGCCTATGGCTCTGCAGGACAGGATAGTATATGGGAGGAGACGGTGCCTATGGCTCTGCAGTACAGGATAGTATATGGGAGGAGACGGTGCCTATGGCTCTGCAGGACAGGACAGTATATGGGAGGAGACGGTGCCTATGGCTCTGCAGTACAGGACCATATATGGGAGGAGACGGTGCCTATGGCTCTGCAGGACAGGATAGTATATGGGAGGAGACGGTGCCTATGGCTCTGCAGTACAGGACAGTATATGGGAGGAGACGGTGCCTATGGCTCTGCAGGACAGGATAGTATATGGGAGGAGACGGTGCCTATGGCTCTGCAGGACAGGATAGTATATGGGAGGAGACGGTGCCTATGGCTCTGCAGTACAGGATAGTATATGGGAGGAGACGGTGCCTATGGCTCTGCAGTACAGGATAGTATATGGGAGGAGACGGTGCCTATGGCTCTGCAGTACAGGACAGTATATGGGAGGAGACGGTGCCTATGGCTCTGCAGGACAGGATAGTATATGGGAGGAGACGGTGCCTATGGCTCTGCAGGACAGGATAGTATATGGGAGGAGACGGTACCTATGGCTCTGCAGGACAGGATAGTATATGGGAGGAGACGGTGCCTATGGCTCTGCAGGACAGGATAGTATATGGGAGGAGACGGTGCCTATGGCTCTGCAGTACAGGACAGTATATGGGAGGAGACGGTGCCTATGGCTCTGCAGGACAGGATAGTATATGGGAGGAGACGGTGCCTATGGCTCTGCAGGACAGGACAGTATATGGGAGGAGACGGTGCCTATGGCTCTGCAGTACAGGACCTTATATGGGAGGAGACGGTGCCTATGGCTCTGCAGTACAGGACCATATATGGGAGGAGACGGTGCCTATGGCTCTGCAGGACAGGACAGTATATGGGAGGAGACGGTGCCTATGGCTCTGCAGTACAGGACCTTATATGGGAGGAGACGGTGACTATGGCTCTGCAGTACAGGACCATATATGGGAGGAGACGGTGCCTATGGCTCTGCAGGACAGTATATGGGAGGAGACGGTGCCTATGGCTCTGCAGGACAGTATATGGGAGGAGACGGTGCCTATGGCTCTGCAGTACAGGACAGTATATGGGAGGAGACGGTGCCTATGGCTCTGCAGGACAGGACCATATATGGAGGAGACGGTGCCTATGGCTCTGCAGGACAGGACAGTATATGGAGGAGACGGTGCCTATGGCTCTGCAGGACAGGACAGTATATGGGAGGAGACGGTGCCTATGGCTCTGCAGGACAGGACAGTATATGGGAGGAGACGGTGCCTATGGCTCTGCAGGACAGGACAGTATATGGCAGGGATCATCTGTGCTTGGTGTGGCGTATTCTCTCCAGGTAGGTGGCCATGGTGTAGTCCCTTTGTAGGGATTGGTACACATTGGTGAGTTTCTTGGAGTTATTTATTTCGTTTCTCCATTCTTCAATGTACCGCTCTCTGTTTGCCTTTGTGGTCGCCTTTATTTCGGCCTTGGTTATCATCTGTTTGGTGTTTTTGGTTTGGTGGTTGGCTGCTGTTTGGTTGGTGAATGTCTGGTTTGCTCAGGTGGCTTAGCCAGGCTTGGTGGTGGTAGGAGTCGCTCCCCTGGATGTGTGCCTGGAAAGCTAGCGCCCTCTTCTGTATGGTGAGCCATAGGGGGAGTCTGCCTAGCTCTGCCCTGCAGGCCATGTTGGTGGTGTTGCGATGGACATGGAGCAGGTATTTGCAGAACTCCAGGTGGAAGTTCTCTGTTGGGCTGGAATCCCACTTTGACTGGTCTGGGTAGGTGGCTGGGGGGAAGGGAGCTCTACTACAGGGGAGGGGGCCATTCATCTCTACTACAGGGGGGAGGGGGCCATTCATCTCTACTACAGGGGGAGGGGCCATTCATCTCTACTACAGGGGGAGGGGGCCATTCATCTCTACTACAGGGGGAGGGGGCCATTCATCTCTACTACAGGGGGAGGGGGCCATTCATCTCTACTACAGGGGGAGGGGGCCATTCATCTCTACTACAGGGGGGAGGGGGCCATTCATCTCTACTACAGGGGGGAGGGGGCCATTCATCTCTACTACAGGGGGGAGGGGGCCATTCATCTCTACTACAGGGGGGAGGGGCCATTCATCTCTACTACAGGGGTAGGGGTCCATTCATCTCTACTACAGGGGGAGGGGGCCATTCATCTCTACTACAGGGGGAGGGGGCCATTCATCTCTACTACAGGGGGAGGGGGCCATTCATCTCTACTACAGGGGGGAGGGGGCCATTCATCTCTACTACAGGGGGGAGGGGGCCATTCATCTCTACTACAGGGGGGAGGGGGCCATTCATCTCTACTACAGGGGGGAGGGGGCCATTCATCTCTACTACAGGGGGGAGGGGGCCATTCATCTCTACTACAGGGGGGAGGGGGCCATTCTCTCTACTACAGGGGGGAGGGGGCCATTCATCTCTACTACAGGGGGGGGGCCATTCATCTCTACTACAGGGGGAGGGGCCATTCATCTCTACTACAGGGGGGAGGGGGCCATTCATCTCTACTACAGGGGGGAGGGGCCATTCATCTCTACTACAGGGGGGAGGGGGCCATTCATCTCTACTACAGGGGTAGGGGTCATTCATCTCTACTACAGGGGAGGGGGCCATTCATCTCTACTACAGGGGGGAGGGGGCCATTCATCTCTACTACAGGGGGGAGGGGGCCATTCATCTCTACTACAGGGGGGAGGGGCCATTCATCTCTACTACAGGGGGGAGGGGGCCATTCATCTCTACTACAGGGGGGAGGGGGCCATTCATCTCTACTACAGGGGGGAGGGGCCATTCATCTCTACTACAGGGGGAGGGGGCCATTCATCTCTACTACAGGGGTAGGGGTCCATTCATCTCTACTACAGGGGAGGGGTCCATTCATCTCTACTACAGGGGGAGGGGGCCATTCATCTCTACTACAGGGGGAGGGGGCCATTCATCTCTACTACAGGGGGAGGGGGCCATTCATCTCTACTACAGGGGGAGGGGCCATTCATCTCTACTACAGGGGAGGGGGCCATTCATCTCTACTACAGGGGGAGGGGGCCATTCATCTCTACTACAGGGGTAGGGGTCCATTCATCTCTACTACAGGGGGAGGGGGCCATTCATCTCTACTACAGGGGGAGGGGGCCATTCATCTCTACTACAGGGGGAGGGGGCCATTCATCTCTACTACAGGGGGAGGGGGCCATTCATCTCTACTACAGGGGGA
Source organism: Leptodactylus fuscus (assembly GCF_031893055.1). Classification (NCBI taxonomy): domain Eukaryota; kingdom Metazoa; phylum Chordata; class Amphibia; order Anura; family Leptodactylidae; genus Leptodactylus; species Leptodactylus fuscus. Next base: position 625,188 of record NC_134271.1, on the reverse strand, counting down.
GGGGCCATTCATCCCTACTGGGGGCCATTCTCCCTGTATAGGAGGGCATTCAAATCAAACAAGCTTTATTGGCACATCCGAATAGATATTTGGCATTGCAATTGACTCTGGATTTCGGTCTGCAGAGGGCGCCCGGAGGCTGAAGCAGCTGCTGAGTTTTGCTATTGGTGGATTATGGGCGATGTGTTTGTTCATCTCCTGCCCGAGGCTTGGGCCTACACCTGCAGCGCAACGACAGGTACGTGAAGATTTGGGCAGGTTTAGGCAGTTATTACGTTTCCTTCTATTATCATTCGTATTATTATTAATATTCTTGTGAGTGGCGGTTTGTTTGGGGGGGTCGGGCGCACACAGGTCACCTATTACCCTCCATACATATGATTGTGTCAGGACTGGTCCGCTGTCTGGTCTGGCTGATTCTGACACGTGAGCTGTGCCCGGAGGTCTCCTCTTGGAGTTGGTTGTGGTCTAGTACAATTGGGCAGGAGCCTTAAGAGGTTAACCCCTTCCTGACGCCGGGTGTTTAACTATAGCGGCCACCCGGGCAGCTGCTTAGTGTCTGCTGTATCCTACAACAGGCAACATGCAGTAATGCCCAAGGTTGGTGCCCGCACTGATTGTGGGCATTAACCCTTCTGGTGCCTCAGTCAAAGCTGACCGAGGCGCCATTTTCCCGGCGGCACATGGACGCTGCCATTTACCGGTGATCACTGGCACCAGGAACTTTGTAAAGACCCCCCCCCCTCCCCAGCCGGACAGCAGTGATTCTCTCTGGCAGACTGCTCAAAAACGAAAATCAAAAACGGCCATCGGCGGAAGGGGTTAAAGGGTGGAGGAGTCGTGGTCAGGCAGCGCGCCGTTCATGCAGTCAGTGGTCGTCCCAAAGATGGTGAGTGCTGTGGACTCCATCATAGTGGACAAACTCCCCAAAAACTCCCTGTGTCTGCACCTGGGGGTCTCTGACATCCCCCCCCCCCCCACTGTCCTATGGATGGCAGATAACTACATAAGATGGGACTACTCCCTGTGCCTGAACCCGGGA